>NC_056726.1:1753599623-1753796710 GCF_019279795.1 Protopterus annectens | reverse complement strand
GTGCTGTCATATATACAATAAATGCTGTCCTAACATGGTGACCAGTGCTGTCATATATACAATAAATGCTGTCCTAACATGGTGACCAGTGCTGTCATATATACAATAAATGCTGTCCTAACATGGTGACCAGTGCTGTCATATATACAATAAATGCTGTCCTAACATGGTGACCAGTGCTGTCATATATACAATAAATGCTGTCCTAACATGGTGACCAGTGCTGTCATATATACAATAAATGCTGTCCTAACATGGTGACCAGTGCTGTCATATATACAATAAATGCTGTCCTAACATGGTGACCAGTGCTGTCATATATACAATAAATGCTGTCCTAACATGGTGACCAGTGCTGTCATATATACAATAAATGCTGTCCTAACATGGTGACCAGTGCTGTCATATATACAATAAATGCTGTCCTAACATGGTGACCAGTGCTGTCATATATACAATAAATGCTGTCCTAACATGGTGACCAGTGCTGTCATATATACAATAAATGCTGTCCTAACATGGTGACCAGTGCTGTCATATATACAATAAATGCTGTCCTAACATGGTGACCAGTGCTGTCATATATACAATAAATGCTGTCCTAACATGGTGACCAGTGCTGTCATATATACAATAAATGCTGTCCTAACATGGTGACCAGTGCTGTCATATATACAATAAATGCTGTCCTAACATGGTGACCAGTGCTGTCATATATACAATAAATGCTGTCCTAACATGGTGACCAGTGCTGTCATATATACAATAAATGCTGTCCTAACATGGTGACCAGTGCTGTCATATATACAATAAATGCTGTCCTAACATGGTGACCAGTGCTGTCATATATACAATAAATGCTGTCCTAACATGGTGACCAGTGCTGTCATATATACAATAAATGCTGTCCTAACATGGTGACCAGTGCTGTCATATATACAATAAATGCTGTCCTAACATGGTGACCAGTGCTGTCATATATACAATAAATGCTGTCCTAACATGGTGACCAGTGCTGTCATATATACAATAAATGCTGTCCTAACATGGTGACCAGTGCTGTCATATATACAATAAATGCTGTCCTAACATGGTGACCAGTGCTGTCATATATACAATAAATGCTGTCCTAACATGGTGACCAGTGCTGTCATATATACAATAAATGCTGTCCTAACATGCTGACCAGTGCTGTCATATATACAATAAATGCTGTCCTAACATGGTGACCAGTGCTGTCATATATACAATAAATGCTGTCCTAACATGGTGACCAGTGCTGTCATATATACAATAAATGCTGTCCTAACATGGTGACCAGTGCTGTCATATATACAATAAATGCTGTCCTAACATGGTGACCAGTGCTGTCATATATACAATAAATGCTGTCCTAACATGGTGACCAGTGCTGTCATATATACAATAAATGCTGTCCTAACATGGTGACCAGTGCTGTCATATATACAATAAATGCTGTCCTAACATGGTGACCAGTGCTGTCATATATACAATAAATGCTGTCCTAACATGGTGACCAGTGCTGTCATATATACAATAAATGCTGTCCTAACATGGTGACCAGTGCTGTCATATATACAATAAATGCTGTCCTAACATGGTGACCAGTGCTGTCATATATACAATAAATGCTGTCCTAACATGGTGACCAGTGCTGTCATATATACAATAAATGCTGTCCTAACATGGTGACCAGTGCTGTCATATATACAATAAATGCTGTCCTAACATGGTGACCAGTGCTGTCATATATACAATAAATGCTGTCCTAACATGGTGACCAGTGCTGTCATATATACAATAAATGCTGTCCTAACATGGTGACCAGTGCTGTCATATATACAATAAATGCTGTCCTAACATGGTGACCAGTGCTGTCATATATACAATAAATGCTGTCCTAACATGGTGACCAGTGCTGTCATATATACAATAAATGCTGTCCTAACATGGTGACCAGTGCTGTCATATATACAATAAATGCTGTCCTAACATGGTGACCAGTGCTGTCATATATACAATAAATGCTGTCCTAACATGGTGACCAGTGCTGTCATATATACAATAAATGCTGTCCTAACATGGTGACCAGTGCTGTCATATATACAATAAATGCTGTCCTAACATGGTGACCAGTGCTGTCATATATACAATAAATGCTGTCCTAACATGGTGACCAGTGCTGTCATATATACAATAAATGCTGTCCTAACATGGTGACCAGTGCTGTCATATATACAATAAATGCTGTCCTAACATGGTGACCAGTGCTGTCATATATACAATAAATGCTGTCCTAACATGGTGACCAGTGCTGTCATATATACAATAAATGCTGTCCTAACATGGTGACCAGTGCTGTCATATATACAATAAATGCTGTCCTAACATGGTGACCAGTGCTGTCATATATACAATAAATGCTGTCCTAACATGGTGACCAGTGCTGTCATATATACAATAAATGCTGTCCTAACATGGTGACCAGTGCTGTCATATATACAATAAATGCTGTCCTAACATGGTGACCAGTGCTGTCATATATACAATAAATGCTGTCCTAACATGGTGACCAGTGCTGTCATATATACAATAAATGCTGTCCTAACATGGTGACCAGTGCTGTCATATATATACAATAAATGCTGTCCTAACATGGTGACCAGTGCTGTCATATATACAATAAATGCTGTCCTAACATGGTGACCAGTGCTGTCATATATACAATAAATGCTGTCCTAACATGGTGACCAGTGCTGTCATATATACAATAAATGCTGTCCTAACATGGTGACCAGTGCTGTCATATATACAATAAATGCTGTCCTAACATGGTGACCAGTGCTGTCATATATACAATAAATGCTGTCCTAACATGGTGACCAGTGCTGTCATATATACAATAAATGCTGTCCTAACATGGTGACCAGTGCTGTCATATATACAATAAATGCTGTCCTAACATGGTGACCAGTGCTGTCATATATACAATAAATGCTGTCCTAACATGGTGACCAGTGCTGTCATATATACAATAAATGCTGTCCTAACATGGTGACCAGTGCTGTCATATATACAATAAATGCTGTCCTAACATGGTGACCAGTGCTGTCATATATACAATAAATGCTGTCCTAACATGGTGACCAGTGCTGTCATATATACAATAAATGCTGTCCTAACATGGTGACCAGTGCTGTCATATATACAATAAATGCTGTCCTAACATGGTGACCAGTGCTGTCATATATACAATAAATGCTGTCCTAACATGGTGACCAGTGCTGTCATATATACAATAAATGCTGTCCTAACATGGTGACCAGTGCTGTCATATATACAATAAATGCTGTCCTAACATGGTGACCAGTGCTGTCATATATACAATAAATGCTGTCCTAACATGGTGACCAGTGCTGTCATATATACAATAAATGCTGTCCTAACATGGTGACCAGTGCTGTCATATATACAATAAATGCTGTCCTAACATGGTGACCAGTGCTGTCATATATACAATAAATGCTGTCCTAACATGGTGACCAGTGCTGTCATATATACAATAAATGCTGTCCTAACATGGTGACCAGTGCTGTCATATATACAATAAATGCTGTCCTAACATGGTGACCAGTGCTGTCATATATACAATAAATGCTGTCCTAACATGGTGACCAGTGCTGTCATATATACAATAAATGCTGTCCTAACATGGTGACCAGTGCTGTCATATATACAATAAATGCTGTCCTAACATGGTGACCAGTGCTGTCATATATACAATAAATGCTGTCCTAACATGGTGACCAGTGCTGTCATATATACAATAAATGCTGTCCTAACATGGTGACCAGTGCTGTCATATATACAATAAATGCTGTCCTAACATGGTGACCAGTGCTGTCATATATACAATAAATGCTGTCCTAACATGGTGACCAGTGCTGTCATATATACAATAAATGCTGTCCTAACATGGTGACCAGTGCTGTCATATATACAATAAATGCTGTCCTAACATGGTGACCAGTGCTGTCATATATACAATAAATGCTGTCCTAACATGGTGACCAGTGCTGTCATATATACAATAAATGCTGTCCTAACATGGTGACCAGTGCTGTCATATATACAATAAATGCTGTCCTAACATGGTGACCAGTGCTGTCATATATACAATAAATGCTGTCCTAACATGGTGACCAGTGCTGTCATATATACAATAAATGCTGTCCTAACATGGTGACCAGTGCTGTCATATATACAATAAATGCTGTCCTAACATGGTGACCAGTGCTGTCATATATACAATAAATGCTGTCCTAACATGGTGACCAGTGCTGTCATATATACAATAAATGCTGTCCTAACATGGTGACCAGTGCTGTCATATATACAATAAATGCTGTCCTAACATGGTGACCAGTGCTGTCATATATACAATAAATGCTGTCCTAACATGGTGACCAGTGCTGTCATATATACAATAAATGCTGTCCTAACATGGTGACCAGTGCTGTCATATATACAATAAATGCTGTCCTAACATGGTGACCAGTGCTGTCATATATACAATAAATGCTGTCCTAACATGGTGACCAGTGCTGTCATATATACAATAAATGCTGTCCTAACATGGTGACCAGTGCTGTCATATATACAATAAATGCTGTCCTAACATGGTGACCAGTGCTGTCATATATACAATAAATGCTGTCCTAACATGCTGACCAGTGCTGTCATATATACAATAAATGCTGTCCTAACATGGTGACCAGTGCTGTCATATATACAATAAATGCTGTCCTAACATGGTGACCAGTGCTGTCATATATACAATAAATGCTGTCCTAACATGGTGACCAGTGCTGTCATATATACAATAAATGCTGTCCTAACATGGTGACCAGTGCTGTCATATATACAATAAATGCTGTCCTAACATGGTGACCAGTGCTGTCATATATACAATAAATGCTGTCCTAACATGGTGACCAGTGCTGTCATATATACAATAAATGCTGTCCTAACATGGTGACCAGTGCTGTCATATATACAATAAATGCTGTCCTAACATGGTGACCAGTGCTGTCATATATACAATAAATGCTGTCCTAACATGGTGACCAGTGCTGTCATATATACAATAAATGCTGTCCTAACATGGTGACCAGTGCTGTCATATATACAATAAATGCTGTCCTAACATGGTGACCAGTGCTGTCATATATACAATAAATGCTGTCCTAACATGGTGACCAGTGCTGTCATATATACAATAAATGCTGTCCTAACATGGTGACCAGTGCTGTCATATATACAATAAATGCTGTCCTAACATGGTGACCAGTGCTGTCATATATACAATAAATGCTGTCCTAACATGGTGACCAGTGCTGTCATATATACAATAAATGCTGTCCTAACATGGTGACCAGTGCTGTCATATATACAATAAATGCTGTCCTAACATGGTGACCAGTGCTGTCATATATACAATAAATGCTGTCCTAACATGGTGACCAGTGCTGTCATATATACAATAAATGCTGTCCTAACATGGTGACCAGTGCTGTCATATATACAATAAATGCTGTCCTAACATGGTGACCAGTGCTGTCATATATACAATAAATGCTGTCCTAACATGGTGACCAGTGCTGTCATATATACAATAAATGCTGTCCTAACATGCTGACCAGTGCTGTCATATATACAATAAATGCTGTCCTAACATGGTGACCAGTGCTGTCATATATACAATAAATGCTGTCCTAACATGGTGACCAGTGCTGTCATATATACAATAAATGCTGTCCTAACATGGTGACCAGTGCTGTCATATATACAATAAATGCTGTCCTAACATGGTGACCAGTGCTGTCATATATACAATAAATGCTGTCCTAACATGGTGACCAGTGCTGTCATATATACAATAAATGCTGTCCTAACATGGTGACCAGTGCTGTCATATATACAATAAATGCTGTCCTAACATGGTGACCAGTGCTGTCATATATACAATAAATGCTGTCCTAACATGGTGACCAGTGCTGTCATATATACAATAAATGCTGTCCTAACATGGTGACCAGTGCTGTCATATATACAATAAATGCTGTCCTAACATGGTGACCAGTGCTGTCATATATACAATAAATGCTGTCCTAACATGGTGACCAGTGCTGTCATATATACAATAAATGCTGTCCTAACATGGTGACCAGTGCTGTCATATATACAATAAATGCTGTCCTAACATGGTGACCAGTGCTGTCATATATACAATAAATGCTGTCCTAACATGGTGACCAGTGCTGTCATATATACAATAAATGCTGTCCTAACATGGTGACCAGTGCTGTCATATATACAATAAATGCTGTCCTAACATGGTGACCAGTGCTGTCATATATACAATAAATGCTGTCCTAACATGGTGACCAGTGCTGTCATATATACAATAAATGCTGTCCTAACATGGTGACCAGTGCTGTCATATATACAATAAATGCTGTCCTAACATGCTGACCAGTGCTGTCATATATACAATAAATGCTGTCCTAACATGGTGACCAGTGCTGTCATATATACAATAAATGCTGTCCTAACATGGTGACCAGTGCTGTCATATATACAATAAATGCTGTCCTAACATGGTGACCAGTGCTGTCATATATACAATAAATGCTGTCCTAACATGGTGACCAGTGCTGTCATATATACAATAAATGCTGTCCTAACATGGTGACCAGTGCTGTCATATATACAATAAATGCTGTCCTAACATGGTGACCAGTGCTGTCATATATACAATAAATGCTGTCCTAACATGGTGACCAGTGCTGTCATATATACAATAAATGCTGTCCTAACATGGTGACCAGTGCTGTCATATATACAATAAATGCTGTCCTAACATGGTGACCAGTGCTGTCATATATACAATAAATGCTGTCCTAACATGGTGACCAGTGCTGTCATATATACAATAAATGCTGTCCTAACATGGTGACCAGTGCTGTCATATATACAATAAATGCTGTCCTAACATGGTGACCAGTGCTGTCATATATACAATAAATGCTGTCCTAACATGGTGACCAGTGCTGTCATATATACAATAAATGCTGTCCTAACATGGTGACCAGTGCTGTCATATATACAATAAATGCTGTCCTAACATGGTGACCAGTGCTGTCATATATACAATAAATGCTGTCCTAACATGGTGACCAGTGCTGTCATATATACAATAAATGCTGTCCTAACATGGTGACCAGTGCTGTCATATATACAATAAATGCTGTCCTAACATGGTGACCAGTGCTGTCATATATACAATAAATGCTGTCCTAACATGGTGACCAGTGCTGTCATATATACAATAAATGCTGTCCTAACATGGTGACCAGTGCTGTCATATATACAATAAATGCTGTCCTAACATGGTGACCAGTGCTGTCATATATACAATAAATGCTGTCCTAACATGGTGACCAGTGCTGTCATATATACAATAAATGCTGTCCTAACATGGTGACCAGTGCTGTCATATATACAATAAATGCTGTCCTAACATGGTGACCAGTGCTGTCATATATACAATAAATGCTGTCCTAACATGGTGACCAGTGCTGTCATATATACAATAAATGCTGTCCTAACATGGTGACCAGTGCTGTCATATATAATAAAATGCTGTCCTAACATGGTGACCAGTGCTGTCATATATACAATAAATGCTGTCCTAACATGGTGACCAGTGCTGTCATATATACAATAAATGCTGTCCTAACATGGTGACCAGTGCTGTCATATATACAATAAATGCTGTCCTAACATGGTGACCAGTGCTGTCATATATACAATAAATGCTGTCCTAACATGGTGACCAGTGCTGTCATATATACAATAAATGCTGTCCTAACATGGTGACCAGTGCTGTCATATATACAATAAATGCTGTCCTAACATGGTGACCAGTGCTGTCATATATACAATAAATGCTGTCCTAACATGGTGACCAGTGCTGTCATATATACAATAAATGCTGTCCTAACATGGTGACCAGTGCTGTCATATATACAATAAATGCTGTCCTAACATGGTGACCAGTGCTGTCATATATACAATAAATGCTGTCCTAACATGGTGACCAGTGCTGTCATATATACAATAAATGCTGTCCTAACATGGTGACCAGTGCTGTCATATATACAATAAATGCTGTCCTAACATGGTGACCAGTGCTGTCATATATACAATAAATGCTGTCCTAACATGGTGACCAGTGCTGTCATATATACAATAAATGCTGTCCTAACATGGTGACCAGTGCTGTCATATATACAATAAATGCTGTCCTAACATGGTGACCAGTGCTGTCATATATACAATAAATGCTGTCCTAACATGGTGACCAGTGCTGTCATATATACAATAAATGCTGTCCTAACATGGTGACCAGTGCTGTCATATATACAATAAATGCTGTCCTAACATGGTGACCAGTGCTGTCATATATACAATAAATGCTGTCCTAACATGGTGACCAGTGCTGTCATATATACAATAAATGCTGTCCTAACATGGTGACCAGTGCTGTCATATATACAATAAATGCTGTCCTAACATGCTGACCAGTGCTGTCATATATACAATAAATGCTGTCCTAACATGGTGACCAGTGCTGTCATATATACAATAAATGCTGTCCTAACATGGTGACCAGTGCTGTCATATATACAATAAATGCTGTCCTAACATGGTGACCAGTGCTGTCATATATACAATAAATGCTGTCCTAACATGGTGACCAGTGCTGTCATATATACAATAAATGCTGTCCTAACATGGTGACCAGTGCTGTCATATATACAATAAATGCTGTCCTAACATGGTGACCAGTGCTGTCATATATACAATAAATGCTGTCCTAACATGGTGACCAGTGCTGTCATATATACAATAAATGCTGTCCTAACATGGTGACCAGTGCTGTCATATATACAATAAATGCTGTCCTAACATGGTGACCAGTGCTGTCATATATACAATAAATGCTGTCCTAACATGGTGACCAGTGCTGTCATATATACAATAAATGCTGTCCTAACATGGTGACCAGTGCTGTCATATATACAATAAATGCTGTCCTAACATGGTGACCAGTGCTGTCATATATACAATAAATGCTGTCCTAACATGGTGACCAGTGCTGTCATATATACAATAAATGCTGTCCTAACATGGTGACCAGTGCTGTCATATATACAATAAATGCTGTCCTAACATGGTGACCAGTGCTGTCATATATACAATAAATGCTGTCCTAACATGGTGACCAGTGCTGTCATATATACAATAAATGCTGTCCTAACATGGTGACCAGTGCTGTCATATATACAATAAATGCTGTCCTAACATGGTGACCAGTGCTGTCATATATACAATAAATGCTGTCCTAACATGGTGACCAGTGCTGTCATATATACAATAAATGCTGTCCTAACATGGTGACCAGTGCTGTCATATATACAATAAATGCTGTCCTAACATGGTGACCAGTGCTGTCATATATACAATAAATGCTGTCCTAACATGGTGACCAGTGCTGTCATATATACAATAAATGCTGTCCTAACATGGTGACCAGTGCTGTCATATATACAATAAATGCTGTCCTAACATGGTGACCAGTGCTGTCATATATACAATAAATGCTGTCCTAACATGGTGACCAGTGCTGTCATATATACAATAAATGCTGTCCTAACATGCTGACCAGTGCTGTCATATATACAATAAATGCTGTCCTAACATGGTGACCAGTGCTTTCATATATACAATAAATGCTGTCCTAACATGGTGACCAGTGCTGTCATATATACAATAAATGCTGTCCTAACATGCTGACCAGTGCTGTCATATATACAATAAATGCTGTCCTAACATGGTGACCAGTGCTGTCATATATACAATAAATGCTGTCCTAACATGGTGACCAGTGCTGTCATGTATACAATAAATGCTGTTCTAACATGGTGACCAGTGCTGTCATATATACAATAAATGCTGTCCTAACATGGTGACCAGTGCTGTCATATATACAATAAATGCTGTCCTAACATGCTGACCAGTGCTGACATATATACACTACATGCTGTCCTAACATAGTGACCACTGTTGTCATATATACAATAAATGGGAAAAAAACAAGTTGACTCTCTGGAAGACCTTACCTACAGCACCATGTCCGTGATGTTCCTTGAGAACCCTATATGTTGAGCTATTCATGTTTGCACTATTCCAACATTCTATTTAACATCCTTTAGTGATGACTTATCCGAAATGGTGTCTGTTATTCCTCTTTTGTGTCAGTGGCCCACATCTGGGATTGTACCAGTCTGCACACCTAGTTAATAAAAAATAAATAATTACATTGTACTGACCTGCTGGACGCCAAGCAAGCTGTGGTGTTGTCCTGCATTATATTCTTATGCTCTTTCAGTAGACCTGATTGCCACTGTATTTTTTTATATACTGGACATGGACATGTTCGGCCGTTATTAGTTGCATGGTTGTGCAGTTTTCACATTGTGTGTGATGCTATAAATTGCCATACATTATTGCTTATTTTCACATAATCTTTCAGACATACCTCCTCAAAAACTTGTGTCGTTGTTGTGTAGCATATACTTTTGTGGAGTTACAGTGTTCTATTAACTCACAAGATATCTGTGATATTGTTGGTGTTTAATGCTTTGGACTGTGGCAGTCAAAATTTGATGAAGACTTTAGGTGGCTGAAACATTTTTTTTTCAAGAAGGGGTGAGATCACATAGTGTGTGTGTGTGTGTGTGTGTGTGTGTGTGTGTGTGTGTGTGTGTGTGTGTGTGTGTGTGTGTGTGTGTGCAATTGTACATATAAGGTTTCAGAGAAAAGCGTTGAAGCTAAAAGGCAGTATTAGTTTGCAGCAAGCGCACAAATATGGCATTAGCATGGTATCACGGTTGTCCAACAGGACAGACGCTTTATTTCATTATGCATAACACATCCTCTCTGTGCCACAGTCTGACACATCAGTACATCTCTTCTGATGTATTTAACTTAACCTTTTTGGACTGAACGTTTAACAATTGTTATGGACAGAGATGGCAGTATGTCACCTGTAGGTATGGTTATACATTACTTGAGTATACCCCTTTACTGAGATCTCCTTTGCCTGTTTTTGACACATAGTGGGTAGTGTTACCACACTACTGTCTGCATGCTGTCTGTGCATACTAGTGCTGTCATAAAGGCTAACTCTTGCACATTGTAATGTCAAACTCACACCTGCCCATATTGGCAGAGATGGCTGGTGCTGAATGTAGAAGTGTACAGTAACACATGTTGTGTGCTTCTCTGTGTTAAATACAATAAAGATAAAACGTATATCCTTGTCTTATGGTACATGGTAATAATTACACATATGCCTGCAGGAAATGGAAAACAAAAAATGTGCCCTCAGTTTACAAGAAAATGAGTTAAGAGAAGAGTTGCTTGATTTAATGGACACAGACAAGACATATTAAGATCAATGAAAGAAACAGAATGCAGAAGTTCAATAAAACTCAAAAAGTCAGAAGTGTGAAATGAACACAGTAATTAGGACTGTCCATAGAGATCCATGCAATATAACAGAAGTAAACATGATACATTACTGTGCAGCTAAATTAATAACTGCTAAAGTTCTACCATAAGAACACAGGGTACTGAGGGAAAGGAAGGGGAGAAATTGAATACCATCATGAAGTAAAACTATAAAGCAATTAAGAAGTGTCACTTTTAGAGGAATATAGAAGAGGGAACAGATCAACAAAAATACTAAGAAAGATAGACATGATAAAAGCAATGCACAGTATTAGAACAGATCAGGATCTATCATGCACTATCATAAATAAACTAAAAATCTCAGCATAGGCTGAAAAACTTAGAAGATATGCAGAAAAATATAAAGGAAAAGTACAAAATAAGCAATTTATTGATGATCCAAAAAAAGTTTTACAGACAATTGGGAAACAAGGTAAAAGGAATTGAAAGACCGCCAAAAAAAGAAGAAACAGATACATTTTGGAAAAGTATCTACTGTATGAAGATCTTGTGGAACATATATAAGATGCTAAATGGATAGATGAAGTAAAAGAAAGTCTAAGAAGTTTAAAAGTACAGGATATGAAATGGGGTGAAGAAACAGCCAGAGAGATAGAAACAAAGTTAAGAAAAGCCTCTATTTGGAAAGCTCCAGGCCCAGATTCAGTACTTAACGTTTGGCTAAAGGTATTAACATCTTTGCATGAAGATTTAGCCATGAGTAAGAACTATTTATATGTGTACCCCAAACAGACACAAGCCTGGCTAACAACAGCAAAAATAATGCTCCTACTTAAGAGTGAACCTGAAAGCTAACCTACAAATTATAGATCGATAACTTGCCTCCGGCCGATGTATAAACTATACACTGTAATTGATGCCGACAGAGTTTATAGTCATTTAGAAGAAAACTCAATTATGACAATAGAACAAAAGGGCAAACTAAGAAAGTCATATGGAACAAAGGATTGCTTGCTATTAAATAAAGTCATAATGGAGAACTGTAAAAAAGGGAAGAGTCTAAGTATGGCATGTACTGACTACAAAAAATATTTGATAGTATCCCACTTTCATGGATAAAAGAGTGCTTAAAAATGTATAAGATGCATCCTACACTGAATGACTACATTACAGTGACCATGAAACAATGGCAGACCACTTTGCAATTAAGCCATGATAAAGGACAAATTATTATTTCAGGGATAAAAATTCAAAGGTGGATATTCCAAGGTGACTTTCTGTCACCACTGCTATTCTGCCTTGCCCTTAACCCATTAAGCTGTCTACTTAACAGCTTAGGCCATGGCTATAATTTGGCTCATAGAAAACAACAGTGTAAAGACTTCTCATCTTCTCTTCGTCGATGATTTAAAACTGTATAGCTCATCAGATGAGGAACTGAAAGCACAACTTTTTATTTATTTATTTATTTTATTTATTTTACATTTGTTAACCGGGAAAGTCCGACTGGACACAGGTCCATTTTCAGTGGAGGCCCGGGGAGAAAAGCTCCAAACACACAATACAGTTCCAAACAGACAAAACAGTAACATATAAGGAAACATAATGATATACATGTAAAGAATACAATTGAGTGCAGATAGGCGTGGGGAGATAAAGCTCCAAACACCAATGCAATTCCAAGGAGACAAAAACAGTACCAAATAAGACAACAGTGTATACATGTTAAGAATATATTTGAGCATAGATAGCAGAGATTAACAATGCCTACATTTTTCTGGCAGTAAGCCAATATCCATATAAGTATGATATATATATATATATATATATATATATATATATATATATATATATATATATATATATATATATTTTTTTTTTATTATTATAAATGGGACTTGGGAAGCAGCTATTTGATATAAGCAGATTCCTAGCAACTGCAATTTGTCAAAACTTTTTCAGATGATATTAGAATGTCACTTGGTCTTGATAAATGCACAAAAGCAACCTTTAAAGCATGAAAACTGCAGCAGCAGGAAAACATCAGTTTGGGACAAGAATGTAATATAAAAAACTCGAGCAAGAGGGAGTGTATAAATATTTGAAAATTGATGAAGGATCAACAACAAAACATAAACAAATGCAAATAAATTAGTAAGGAATACTTTAGAAGACTTAAATTAATCCCGAAAACAGCATTAACATCTAGGAACAAAATCCAAGCCATAAACCAATTTTCTCTTCCTGTCTTAACTTACAGTTTTGGAGTAATTAATTGGCCCCAAAACATTTTGGATAGATTAGGTAGGAAAACAAAAAGGATGCTTCATGCTCACCAAATTATTTATAAAAATCAGTATATACCAAGATTATATATTTCCCATTCCGAAGGAGGGATGGGCCTCCTTGAAATTGATTACATGTATAGATCTGCAGTCATGGGACTCCACACATATCTGCTAACCTCACAAGACCAAAACGTGGTGAAAGTTTCGAAACAGGAGGAGAATAAATCTAAGATGACTTCTCTGCTTAATCTAGCAGAAGCATATCGGCATCAAGCAGGAATGGAAATCAAACCAGATGTAGATAAAAGTCAGGCAGCAACTGAATGTGCCAAAAAACAAAAGAAAGAATATAAGGTGAAGGACCAGATGAGAAGCCAAGAAATGTGGAAAAGCATAAATATACTTGCAAGTATAGAAAACTTTTGGAAGAACCTCATGTTGATCAGGAATGAATGCAATAATGGTTAAGGAGAGAAGAATTCAAACCAAGAGATGAAAGGTTAATATTGGCGGTACAAAATAGTGGGTTAGGTACACCTTAGTTTACAAAATCCATAGAACATGTGGGAGAAACAGACAAATGTAGGTTTTGTAAAACAGAATTGGAAACAGTTGCACACTTCGTTGCTGGGTGTGACATACTAATGGCAGAAGGATTGTATACTAAAGGGGATAATAATGTGGCAAGACTGTAGCACTGGGGATTGTGCAAACATTATGGTATCAAAGTGTCTGAAAAACATTGAAAATGTGAGCCACAAAGCATCACAGAAAATGATGAAGTCTACATCACATGAGATCACCCATTACCACCAGTTCAGAAGATACATGCTAGAAAACTGGATATAATGGTCCATGAAAAGAAATCAAAAGTAGCCCTGATCACTGAAATCGCCACACCCATTGTGTACAGAGAGACACAAAGTCATAAAATATCAGGATTTGCAACCAGAAACGAGAGCAATGTGGAAGAAAAATAACCAGATAGTTCCAATAGTAGTAGGAGAAATGGGTCTTATAAAAAAGAATTTACAATCATACTTAGATATGTTACCAATACATGTAACCCCATATGAACTGCAGAAGGAGTCATTACTGGTCATATTACAGGTGCTGTGAAGAGCACTTTTGGCTGACATTAAAGATTGAAACAATACTAATTTCATGAACTTTAATCATACTTTGACTTAGGAATAGGGTCCATTCCCATCATGGTATTAAAAACGCAAAAGACTCTGAGATTTAATAAAAAATAGAAGATCACATCTGCTTAGTTACTCGAGTGCAAACTTATTATACCCTATAATTATAAAATATCTTTTTTTTTCACAAAATAAGAAACTAATAAATAAGCACAAATGGTGCTGTGCCTCACCCTTACCCCCAACATATATCAGCATACTCCAGGTCACACAACCTCTGAGGAAAGAGAGAATGCAAATGATTGTGCTAATGATTGCTTTGGAAATTGCCAGATGTGATAAATGCACCTAATATTTAATTTGGTTTGTGGGACATTTTATTAGACAGACAAGGTACTGTATCTTCCCATGTCACTTATGTACATCTCAGCCTTAGTATGTGTATGTTATAGGTGTGCACAGGCTGTATTGCATTGATGCAATGTATTTCTCTTTGTTTTCTAGGTGTAGCAGCCTGGGGCAAGAGTGCAGCAAGGTATCAACATAATCATGAATGCCTGCTGTGTAAATGGCTAAGTGCATTTGCATTTGCTGTGTAATCTGGTATTTGGGGTTAAGTTAATTACTTCTTATCAGAAGTCTTTCCCCTCCACCCAATCTCATTGAGTTGCATGGGATTCCCCCTTCCCATCTTGCAGGGAGGTAAGTGCCAGCTGTGAGTTGGTACTCCATGTCATCTAAGCAGCATGATGCCACAAAGTTTGCCCAGGGGTTGCATGTGTCTCAGCATGAGACTATAGCAAATATGAAGCTGGGGTGGGGGTGGGGTTTGTTTTGGATGGCGCAGTGGTGCAGCGGTAGAGTTGTCACCTCACAGCAAGAGGTTCTACGGTTTGAATTTTGGCTGGGGTGCCTTCTGTGTGGAGTCTGCATGTCCTCCCTGCATTCGTGTAGGTTTCCTCTGGGTACTCCAGTTTCCTCCCATGTTGGAAAGACATGCGTCTGGAGCATTTCTCCCCAGGTCTCTGCTGAAAAATGGCTTTGTTCCAAGTTGGACTTTCCCAGTTAACAAATGTTAAATAAATAAATAAAAATGAATGCAGGTAGCAACCTTGTACAGACTGTGGCTGACTTGCAGTGGTTGCTGATTTGATGAAATGGCAGGACAGATGGACTTAGGAAGATGCATCAACATCAGCCTACTCAGCAGACCTATCAGCTACAAAAGCAAAGCATGGAGCAGAGGCCTAGACATCACAGGCTGACAGAAAAGGTAAGAAGTAAAAGGCAAAATAATCCAATAATGGTGGCGATATATTCCCTTCCTAGACATAAGGCTGCTTAGTCATCACATTATACATTAACAGTCCCTGTCCTCTATACACACATATCTCCCTGCACCAGTTCCATTAATGTTTTTCTTGCTGTCTCAGAAATATAAACATTTTATTTACCAGCAAGTATATGTTGGCTCTGTACCATTTTTGTAATATTTTCTTTTGCACATAACTGTTTCTTTCACCCTGTCTGAGTGTTTGTGTTGCCTGCTTACTTTAACACTTCTGGAATTTTAGTCTTGCTACCTCATTATGTCATGTTATACCCATCACTGATCAAACCACTTATCATGTACAAGGCCCCCTTCAAGATGTATCTTATTAAACATATCAAACAATTAGAAAGACCAACCCCCCAAAGGTTTCTAAGCAAAAAGATAACAGGCCTAAAGTCCCTGAGCTACCAAGAGATACTGGAAGCACTATCTTTATATTCAGTGCCTCACAGGCTTTTGAGGTGAGAGCTCTGCCTCACTGTGGCATTAGATACCTAATTGTCTTGGATCTCCTATTTTTCCGCAAGTCCAATATCTCCACCAATACTTGAACCAGGGACCCATATCTTAACCAGAAGATAAATATAATGCAGATTTATAACCCGTTCCTCCCAAAGTTCTGGAATGCACTTCTCGTGTGGTAAACACAACAACTCATTGTCTTCCACTAAGCCTAGAAATAAATAAATTATATATAGATAGTGTTTGTGCAACTTATGTATTGCTACAGATTTTAGCAATTATTTGCCATCTTTTTGAAAACTGTAAGAGCTGGTCAATTTTAATTATATTATTATGGTGAAGGGTAAAGTTGCATCTTAATGTTGGATATTTTGTAAAAGGTCAGGATGAAAGAAAGGAGAAAAAGGAGCCCAGAGTGTATTTGTTTGTTATGAGTACTTGTGTGTGTGTAAGTCTGTGAGTAAGTGCAGAGTCCACCACAATGGTGATGCAAGAGGTATGGTGATGCAAGAGGTATTATGAAAATCTGCAATATTTCCATACCTACATAGACTTGGAAATTATTGCATTGCTGTGTCTGAAAGCTTGGATAAGAATGCAACTGTCACTTCCTGTATAAACTAAAGGAGAGGTAGTGACAGGGTATGATAAAGGAAGCATCTGCCTCAGGTGCAAGGTGTTAGGGGGTGTGATCTGCAAATGCCAATTTATTTATTTGTCTTTGTTGACTGGGGAAAGTCTGACTGGGTAAAACCATTTTCAGTGAAGGTTTGAGGAGAAAAACTCCACATTTAAGTTACACATGATGTACATTTATAATTGTAGTATAAAACATCTGTACATGAGCTCAACTCAATGTTGTGGGGGAAATGAATGCCAATACTGCATTTGCTATCACAGCAGAAGGATTAACCTATTTTTCTGTAACTTAAGAAATCAAGACATCTACAGCTAGAAAG
This sequence comes from Protopterus annectens, assembly GCF_019279795.1. Taxonomy (NCBI): domain Eukaryota; kingdom Metazoa; phylum Chordata; order Ceratodontiformes; family Protopteridae; genus Protopterus; species Protopterus annectens. The sequence goes on along the minus strand of NC_056726.1, from coordinate 1,753,778,904 downwards.
ACTCTCCAATATGATGGCAAGAATCAGAAAGAGTCTTCTGCAATAATATCCATGTAGCATGAAGTACTCTACCAGTCAAAATGCAAAAACTAGCAACCTGACTCTCTTCAGAAAGCTCTTGAAAGCACACCTCACTAGCAAATATAATTGCAGTTAATAGGTTCATAGGTTCATAGGTTGGTACTAGGCTATCGGCCCTAGCCATAACAATTCCCTGGATATTTCTTCCCACAATATTTACTTCCCTGGACCCCTGTCTCGCAGGGTGACTGGGGTGAATTTCCTATCTCCCATCCAATCGTCAAGGTTCCTTTTGAAGAGGGCCGAGGAGGTGCTCTGCATGGAGTCTCTGGGTCAGGAACCTATCCCCCCCAGCATGCTTTGTTCATTGTGATGTCAAGGTTTAGATCCCTGGAGTGTGTGGCTCTGAGGTATTGGGATTTCTTTAAGTGGAGCATGTCCAACAGCTCAGGGTTTGACATGGTCTTGTATATTAAGCAGAGATCGCCTCTGAGTAGACGATATGCCACAGAGTATAGCTGGAGTTTTTTAAACGGTCAGCATAGGGCATCTGCTTTAGGCCTGTAATTCTTTTAGAGAGGTATTTATGCATCCTTTCCAGCTGTTGCAAATGTCTTGTGAGGTACATACTAAATGGGGCATTGTACTCTATAATGGGTCTAATGAGGGATGAGCACAGTGGGACAATTACCTCCTTTTTTCTGGATGAAAAGACCTTAATGATGAGGTGTGCCACATAGAAGGATTTCCTGACTGTTGTGGCAATGTGGTTATCGAAGGTGAGACCACTGTCCACCTGTGTCCCTACGTCTCTCATCACACTTTCGGTGTTTAGTGTACTGCCACCTATGTGGTAATTCATGGTTACATGTTTTTTCCCAAAGGGGATAACTATACATTTCTTGGCATTAAGCTTGAGCCCATGGCTCTGGCACCAAGCATCTATTTCTGTAAGGCCCTTTTGTAGTTGTTATGGAAAACTAAGTTAGACATAAGGAAATTGGTGCCTAAAGCAACCCTATACAAAGAACATGCAACACTCAGCAATGTCTGTCATAATGACACACAGACATCTCTACAATAAAGATAACCATGTAAAGTTTATACAATGTATATAATACAGTGATCTTTGTAAATAAAATTAATGTAAAAGCACGATTATAGTAGATATTGAATGGCTTTTAGGGCTAGTATATTACAGAATTCAATGATAAGTGCAAATAGCATAATGTAAAAAAAACAACTATAGTAGTTATTCAACTGTAAATGTTGGTTATAATGTAAGGTAATCTGTTTGTAAAGGTTTTGAAAAGTTGTTGCTGCCTTTTGGCCCAGGTAATAACTGAAAATGGTCTTTGGAACAGCTTCTTCACCCACTTAATAAAGTTAAATAAATGCATGCATAATTAAGCAAAATAAATGAATAGACAAGGTAGGATGCTAGGTGCTACTCATATTGGGCATTACAATATAGCCAAACATGCTGACAGGAGCTGTTTAATGTCATATAAGAATTCAAGTCTGGAATAAAAAGTGCAAATGGAGTTGCGTGTCTTCCTTGTATGGTTACTGAAGTATTACGGTGGCATTGGAAGACATTTGTCAATGTTTGCTTTATTCTTTAAGATTAAGAAATGGTATTTACAGTGTGCCCAAAGTTTTCAAGGCATGAAAACTGCAGAAACTGCATATGTTTTGGGATTATTCAATGTTCTTTTTTGCTAAGAGGAAAGTACACAATTTAATTGTATTTATTTACACATCATGTAATGGACTTTAGGCCTTTCATTTGAAATAATTTAAAGCATATCAGTTAACAGCAATGCTAAAACAATTACATGAGATGGAATCCATCAAATATTTCATAACATGTTTTTTTAACATGTAATTCAATGGAAAGTAAAACAAACAAACAAACAAAGACTTCCAACGAAAGAACAGGTTGCTGAAGAAGTCTTAAATACAAAACACTTTTTTAAAGGAACAAGATACTAAGTCATTACAGAAGAAGCTCTAAATATATTTGCAAGATCTTTTGAAGAAAAAGGTACTAAATGCAAAAAAAAAAACTAAAATAGAGAGAGAGAGAGAGAGAGAGAGAGAGAGACAAAGAAACAGAGAGTAATCATAAAGGCGTATTTTAACACATACAATATTTTGTCAGAAAATGATATTTTGTACACTGTTTAAAGAAATGAAGAAGACATATCAAATAATGATCTAGATATTGCACATTAAGTATGTAACCTTAGAAGACCTTGTCAAAGGGTTGTCTTGGTAATCTACTAGAAGCACTATTAAAACAAAAATACTCAAAAACATTAACTACAACAATACTTCAATATTTGCTCCAATCACCATATACGTGGTCCCCTGATGGCAATAGAACGCATAACAAAAACTATTTCAGTATAATGAAATCCAATTTAGTAAAGTCCAGGCTGTAGAACACGACAACAACTTACATAGGGAAGACCAATCGCACTCTTAAAGAACGTATTAGAGAACATGACTATCAGATTAGAGTAGGTTCAGATGTCAATGCTTTGGCAAGGCACAACAAGAAGGCAGGCATTCAACACACTTTTAAATTCTGTGTTATTCAAGTACTCACACAAGGTTTTAGAGGAGGAGACTTGATAAATAGAACTCTGGAAAGTGAGACTAGGTGGATTATTAGATGGAGATCAGACACACCTCCCGGTCTCAATGACAAGGTACAAATTAAGCCTTTTTTAAAGAGTAGGAGGCTACGCAGAATAAAATAACTAGCTCGGACAATGACTGAATAGTTCAGTCATGTCGACAGAAGCAAGGGCAGGGTAGATCTACTAAGATCAGTGTCTTTTGATCCAACTATGTATATCCCCACAGGATATATTTTTTATGATTTTACACCATTAAATTGGACCAATGAGTTGTTAACTTACTGGCATGATTTTTTGACTTGAGTATTCAACAGACGATGTAATTCCCCTCCTGTCCAATATATAGTATTTACGTTCTTGATGGACACAACAGGCGTTGTTATAATTATGTATTTACTTTGTTAAAGTCTATTCTTGCACAGTAATTAGATGTTGCCAATTACAATTTCTAAATATTATTTTAGATGGTTTAGTATGGCTAGGTTCTTGCAGTCCCTAACTATTTTTAGTAGTGCACAGATAATATGTTGTATGAAGCGTTTTTAAATGAACGGGTCATTTATTATATTCCTTAGGTATGTATATTTTAAGATGTTATACAGTATATATTTACTGTTTTCTTTTGAAAACGTTTTTAAAAATATTAGCGACTAAATACAATATCAATTTACATAGCGAGAACTATTCTTAGCAGTGCACAGACAATATGTTGTATGAAGCGTTTTTTAAATGAATGGGGTCACTTTATATTCTGTAAGTACGTATATATTAAGATGTTATACAGAATATATCTACTGTTTTCCTTTGAAAATGTTTTAAAAATGTTAGCGACTAAACACAATGTCAATTGACATAGCGAGAACTATGTGTTAAGGTTCGATCCCACTATGTTATTCACTTTGTTTACAACTTAAAAGTTGGTGCAGACGTCGTTGGAGGTGAAATGCCCATATTTGAGAAGAAGCTAAAGCTTGTTTTTAATATGTATCTGGTTTAACCAGGTTATTTTGTTGTAAGTTATATTGTATGTTAGTACCGTTAGAAACAGGGTCCACCTGCTTGTATTTCAACCAGTGTGTTATATGAAGTATATATCACTTTAAATTCTTGTAGTAGCAAAGAGGTTTGCAACCAATGATAACCCATGGTGGGCTTTTTAAAGATGTTAGGTTTTTATGAGTGTATGAAGAGTCTGAAGAAGCCTATTGGCGAAAGCGCTCACTCGATGTCAGCAATAAAGTTTTATTGAGTTTACAGAAGTTGTTGTCGTGTTCTACAGCCTGGACTTTACTAAATTGGATTTCATTATACTGAAATAGTTTTTGTTATGCGTTCTATTGCCATCAGGGGACCACGTATATGGTGATTGGAGCATTTTATTTCATATTTATTACGAGGGCTCCCGTCTCAACTGGTGTGCTGCTCTGCTTCTGTTTTGTCTTCAATACTTCAATATTTGTTTTAATAGTATAGTGTTTTGTTTGCATAAATCCAGGCATTATCACCACTAAATATTTATTTAAAAGTCTGTCTTTAAATACAAAAACAAAACAAACAAAAAAACAAAACAAAAAAAAACACTTAGGACCACAAAACTGCTGATATACCACATGATGCAATAGAAAATGTATGTGAATAAAAATATACAATACTATTACCTCTCTGTTCATAATTTAAGGACACTAGTAACTGAAATGCTATCTTTAAGAGCAGGCAAAACTGCATCCTTTGGAAGAAATTACTATCTTAATTTTTTATTACAAGCAGCAAAGTTATATTTCTATGTATTGTGTATTTGCATTCATACATAGGAACCAGAAAATAGTACAAACCAAAACTTTAAAAGGCAAAACACCACTCTTGAGCCACAAAACCTCCTTTAATGTTGCACACAATTGATAAAAATAAAACGACAGTGCATTAAATGCAATAAAACCACAGGCTAAAGTTAAGCGCTTTCACTTAGGTAAATCCCAAGCTTCATCAGAACATTTTATTGCATTTAATGCACTGTTGTTTTATTTTTATCAATTGTGTGCAACATTAAAGGAGGTTTCGTGGCTCAAGAGTGGTGTTTTGCCTTTTACAGTTTTGTATTCGTACATAGTTTTATTGCATCATATATCAGTTGCTTTGTGGTTATATGATTTTTCTGCATTTAATGAGAGACTTTTAAATAGGTATTTAGTTCTAATGAAGTCTGGATTTATGCAGATAAAACTTGCATAGTTTGACCTTTTAGCATATTTGCTTTAACAGAGGATTTTAGTCTAAGACAACATTTGGATTTTATGTGTTGTTGACTGGGTTGTTCAAGGACATGTTTTCCGGTAAAAATTCTATGTGAGGTACACCAAAGAATCTGTATTGGAATTTAGCTTTGCTATTATAATAATAATAATGCTAGAATAATATTAAAGTAGCTTAACCAAGCAAAGGATTGACAGGATAAGTCAAATAAAGATTGTGGTGGTAACGGTATAATGGGTTTGAATTTGAACATAGGCTAATGGCTACTAGAGCCTTTAAAAGCCTAGCCATGCATCCCAATCCAAATTATTTCTGAGTACCTTAGGCATCTATTAATAGGGGAGAAATGCTAGTAAGGAGGTAGCTAAGGGATTTTTGTGGGTTGCTGTTAATTGGTGAACATTTTACTTACTGACTGCCTCTGTCCATCAGAGACACAGAAGCCAGACCAGGGGTGAATTTGTGATTTCTCATCCAGTGGTCAAGGTTTCATTTGAATAGGGTCAGGGATAAACTCTGCTTCACATGAATGGGGAGCCTATTTTATAACACGGGGATCCTTTGAGTCAAATAACTGTCCTTCCAACATGGTCTATTTATGCCACAATGAAGTTTAAATCCTTGGATCTAGTGTTTTTGGTACTGTTTGTTTTGCAGATCTGCGAAAGATCCATTAGGACTGGATCTGAGGATGCCTTATTAGCCAATCATAGATCGCCTCTCAACAGCCTGTAAGATACTGAGTACAGAGATAAGACCTTTAGGTAATCTATGTAGGACACAGTATTCATGACCTAGATTCTGTGAGGAACCTCTGTGGCCATTCCAACTGTTGCAAGTGTCTAGTTAGGTACATGCCAAAGGGAGCATTGTACTCAATGATGGGTCTAATAAGGGTTGAGTACAGTGGTACTCTAACCTGCTTGGACCTGGAAGCCATATCCTTACCTATAAGTTGGGTGACAGAAAGATTTTCTTACTATCTTTGCTATATGATGGTTGAAAGCCAGATTGCTATCTACATATGTTCCCAGATCCCTAACTATTGGAGTGTTTTATCATTATTAGAGTAATTAACTTGAGTGGACAATTTCCCAAAGGGAATCATAATGCATTTCTTGGTACTGAGTTTTAAACCACGGCTTTGGCACCAGTCATTTGCCTGTGTACAACCCTCTTGCAAGATGTTAGAGTCATGGGGGAATCTATGACAGTTCCCAATTTACATCATCATCTGCAGCAGCAGCTCTCTTTTTTCCCCATTTTTTTTCTACATGGGGTTGAAGTGTCATGTCAGTTGTCACCATCTTTCTTCATCCATTGCTACTGTCCTGTCTTTTTTGAAACTCATGCCTGACTGTTACAGATCTTCTCTCACACAATCCATCCACCTCTTTGCTGGATGTTGTCATTTCCTCTTACCTTCTTCCTGTCTGTCCCAAATCTTCATCACCAGATTGTCTTCTGATTTTCTGCACATGTGCCAAAACCACCACAATCTGTTCTCTTTGACCTTTTCTGCAATTGGAGATTCTTTGGCTTCTGCTCTTATGTCCTAATTTCTTCATCTATCCCACAGTGTGCATCCTACCACCCTTCTCAGGCACTTCATCTCCATTTCTCTGTTCACCTGTGAGAGAGGGGAGCTTTGAACAGCCTATCTGTCCCTGGAGGGGTGTTTCCATCCCAGAAGTTTGTAGTTTATTGGCCATTTTGGGCTAATTTCTATCTATTTAATTTCCCTGCTATAAAAACTGTGTTTGTACGGTTTTGTGCACCGGGCAGTGCCGGTTAGCTAGGGTTAAATTATTCCCAGCCCCACTAAGTCTCCTCTTCAGTTTTTCCTTTGAAACTAGTCTAACTCTCAACCTAAGTACTCAAAAAGCATCCTACAGCCCAGCACATGCTCAGACCTAATAGCAAGCACTAATATACCCTGACACTTGATTGCCCAGCAAGGCAAGGCTCTTTATTCACCCCTCACCAACCAAGCGACTAAACAGTTCACCCTACTATTCAGGCATGACCAAAGGGCAATTTCAGGTGTACTCTCCAGTCCAGCTGGTGAATCTGGGTATCCTGAGGCAATGTTACAACTGCCTCATGCAGACAGACAACCCTCTCCTCCTACCACAAAACACTAACATATGCGAGAGATGCAGTTATACAGCCAAACTGGAGGCTAAGCTGTCTCCACCTAAGACTGGAACAGACAATCAAGAGGAGAAGGTTAACACTTGCACCACACTTCCAGCCACACATAGACGTACTAAACTAGCACTGGCAAAAAATACACATAAATACACAAACTCATACTCTGAGGCACTAAATAAAAACCTGCAAAAGCATAAGAGACATCCAAAGCAGACACCTAAACAACCTGCACCTCCCGTCACAAACCAGACAACACATAAAACACAAAATCAGTGTGCCGCACAACCATAGCCCTTAAAGTGAAATAACATACCTAACACACTAGTAATAGGTGACTCTATAGTCAGGCCCACTGACATCCCACTCACTAGGCTGGACAAGCAGAAGGTTACTGTTAGCTGCCTGAATCTGCCACATAACACAACCACTGAGGTCACTCCAGAACAAGTACAAATATGACTCTGTCATTGTTCATGTTGGTGTGAATGACCTGAGATGTACCTCCCTGGACTACATGAAAAGAGACATGGAAGAGCTCTCTGATCATATAGCCCAGTCTGGTATGACCCTGACCCTGAGTAACATCCTGCCCTCACCAAGAATGATACCTCAGTATAAAGAAAAAATGATCAATTTCAACAATTCACTAAGCTTCTGGTGCCATTCAAAGGGGATCCAGTGTCTGTCAGCCTGGGACGATATGCTCGACAAGCCAAGTTGTTTCACAAGAGACTGCTTGCACCTGTCACCCCTAGGCTTTCGAATACTGGCCAAGGCTCTTGCTGCCCCCATAGTGCCTTTTTTAGGCTAGGCTCAAAAGTCAAACCCACTTCCGTAAACAACACAATTAACAAAAAACTGAGGGTTATGCTACTCAATGCCAAGAGTTTAAATCTCAAAATGCATGTGCTCGAAGCACTCCTCAGTATGGAGAATGTCGACATCTGTGCAGTAACTAAAACCTGGTTCAAGTCTCTAGAGAGGACCCCAGCACTACCGGGCTACAACCCGTACCACACGTTTTGGCCACAGAACATGGACTGAAACACAAAAGGATGGGGTGTACCCATATTCATTAAGGATACCTACACCTCCAGGTTAGTGGCGCAGCATGATATCTCTGAGATCAACCATGTGCAACTAACTAAAGGCAAATTTGCAATGCAAATTGTGGCCTGCTACAGATCACCCTCCATGACCCAGAACCACCACTCCACCTTTCTGGAGACACTGGAAAACATGAAGGTTCTACCGAACACCCTGATATTGGGAGATTTCAATTACCCTACCATTAACTGGAAAAACTACTCAAGTACAAACTCCCAGGCCCAGCGCTTCCTGGAATTCATCAACTCAAATGCCCTGGATCAGCTGGTAAACTCCCCTACCAGAGGTGAAAACATATTGGACCTAGTCATCACAAACATGGGAGACAGGTGTACCACACAGGAGGTCAACCCATCACTGGTTAGATCAGACCATAAACTAATCACTCTGGATGTCCACACCCCACCACCACCCCCAACTAAGGTAACTACAGTAAAAAAACTTTTCTCAAGCAAACTTAACCTTACTTAAGACAGAGGCGGTAGGTTTCCCAGCCCCCATGCTAAAGGATTTTGCTGCCCAAGATGCAGAAACCTTTACAAATGCACTCTATAAGCATCTACAAGGATGCATGGATTGTGCCATCCCTAGCAAAACCAAGACTCACTCCTCTAAGAGAAGGAAACCAGTCTGGTGGACCCCTGCCATAAAAAAGCTGTACAATAGAAGAAGGAATCTAGTTTGGAAAAAAAGCAAATCCCAAGAAGGAAAGTCATCCCTGATCAGTATCAGAAAGAAACTAAGATCCCTCATAAAATCATCCAAGGCTAACTTTGAAAGAAAAATAGCCAAGGATTCAAAAGATAACCACAAAGCCTTCTTTAGCTATGTTAAGAATCTAAGTGGCAACTCGCAAATATGCACTGAACTAGTGCAAAATAACACAAAATATACTGAACCTATTGATATTGCCAACATCCTGGCAAATAGATTCAGTGCAAACTTCACCCCCCTCTCACCCCTAAAAGGGCCCACAACAATACCGGAAAAGTGTAATGTCCCAGAAATCACAGACGCAAAGGTGAAAATAGTCCTTTCAAAAGCCAAAAGCACAGCATCAACGGGGCCAGATGGTGTCCCAGGCTGCATCTTGCATGGACTACAGAAAGAAATAACCCCCCACCACCACCCAAACATGCTGTTGAACCTCAGCCTCTCCACAGGCTATGTGCCCATAGAATGGCTCACAGCAACAGTTATTCCACTCCACAAAGGAGGGGCCACAACTGACCCTGGTAACTATCACCCCATAAGCCTGACTAGCCTGGTCTGCAAGGCTATGGAGCGCATCATCATGGACCTCATTAACAAAGACATTGGGAACCTCCAAACACTTGACCCTATCCAGTTCGGCTTTGTTAAGGGCAGATCATGCCTACTAAACCTGGTTGACTTCTTCAAGACAGTCACCAAGGCCATAGACAAGGGAAAGGTTGTTCACACAACCTACCTTGACCTCGCCAAGGCTTTTGACACCATTCCCCACTCAGATATTACAGAAAAATGCACCAGCCTGAACATAAACCCCTCCGTCATGAGATGGGTTGCCAACTGGCTTACAGACAGAACTCACATGGTAAGAATAGTGGGCTCCAGGTCCAACTCTAAACCAGTCACAAGTGGTGTCCCACAAGGCTCGGTCCTGGGACCCCTACTTTTCGGCATATACTTCTCAGAAGTACAGGCAAACACAGGAGGACTATGGCTAACCAAGTTCGCTGATGACTGCAAACTGGGAGCCATAATTGACTCTACGGCTGACACAGACATCCTCCAAAAGGGCCTTACTGAGACGGACATCTGGTGTCAAAGTCATGGCCTCAAGCTAAATGTCAAAAAATGCATAGTCATCCTGTTTGGGAAAAACAAAACACCCATGAATTACCACATAGGTGGCAGCCCCCTTAATACAGAAGAGGTAATAAGAGATCTGGGGACCCAAGCAGATAGTAATCTCTCCTTTGACAGTAGTTAGGAAATCCTTCTATGTGGCCCATCTAATTACTAAAGGGTTTGCATCTAGAAATAAAGAGGTTAAAGTGCCCCTCTACTCATCACTCATCAGACCACTCATAGACTACAATGCCCCATTTGGGATGTATCTCACAAGACACTTCCAACAGCTGGAGAGGCCACAAAAGTACTTCACCAAGAGGATTACTGGCCTCAAACATATGTCCTATGCAGCCCGACTGAAACAACTCCGGCTGTACTCAGTGGCATATCGCTTACTCAGAGGTGATCTCTGCCTGACTTACACAGCTATGTCCAACTCAGAATTGATGGACATGCTCCACCTAAAGAAATCCAAGTCACTGCGAGCCACATGCTCTAGTGAGCTAAACCTCACCACAACAATAAATAGAACATGCTGGAGGGATAGATTCCTGTCACAGAGACTCCCCATGCTTTAGAACAAAATTCCAAACTACATTAGGCAGAGCCCCTCACTAGCACTCTTCAAGACAAACCTTGATGAGTGGATGGGTAACAAAAAATACACCCTGGGATCACTTCATTGGCTCTGATTGACAGAGGATCAGTTAATTAATCAATGGGGTGGTGAAAGCCGACACACTCTGGCTAGGCTTATAAATGTCCTCGGGCAGATAGCCTAGTACATACCTATGAACCTATGAACCTATCACCTATAGCTTCCTCAACTACTCTGCCTTTACTGGCCAGGTGTTTGTACTATACGGTAGTACTGATTGCACCCCTGTTTTGTACACCTTACTTTTCAGCTTATTTAATATTCTTCTGTCATACACTACACCTGATACTCGGTGCCAGTTGTCTGCAGCCTCTCTGATTCTAGTTTAGACCTCTTCATTCAGACTTCACTTCTCCTCAGCCACCCTTCCCAGATACTTGAAGCTGTTAACCTGTTCCACTATCTTACCGTCTGTTTAAATTCTCAGCTTCTTCTGATCTCTCTATTTGCTGTCATTACCACTGTCTTATCTGTACTCAGTTTCATCCCATGTGCCTTATTTTTTGCATTCCATTTCCCTATCCTTTGCTGAGGTTCTTGCTCAGAGTCTACCTGTAATGCCACATTGTCTACATAGAGAAACTTTGTTAATCTGTCCCCTTCAACCTGTTTGCTAATGTAGTCCTTCACCAGTATGAACAGTAGTAGGCTCAGAGTCGATCCGTGAAGCACACCCACTCCAAGTGGGAACCCCTCTGTGAGACTGAACACTGTTCATACTTGAGTCATTGGGTGCTTGTATATAGCTTGCAATAATTCTACAAATGGTTCTGGAACTTCAAACCATGGCAAGGCTGCCCAAATATGCTTTCTTGGGACCTTGTCATATGCTTTCTCCAAGTCTAGGAATGTCTAGTCGGACTCTTTCCTCACCTCTGGCTTCTTCTCTACTATCTCTCTCAGTGCAAACATTGAGTCAGTTGTTCTACATCCTGATCTGAATCCAAACTGCTCACCACCCATCTTACTTTCTACTACTCTGTGAATCTGTTAATCCATCACCCTTTCTAGAACTTCCATGTAGTGTGACAGGATTGTGATGCCTCTCTACTGCCCACAGTTATGAATGTCCACTCTGCTCTTGGACACTGATACTAGTATGCTTACACTGCAGTCATATGGGATATGTCTTTCTCTTCACACTGCTATGAGTACCCTCAGGAGCCATTTTTCCCTATCTCACCCAACATCATGTCTGCTGTGACCTCATTTGAGCCTGCTGCTTTCCCTGACTTCATTTCCCTTAGTGTTATTCTTACTTCTTCTAAGATGGGCTTCTCCTCTTCTCTCATCATAGGCTGTGTCTTGGACAGTACAGCTTCAGTAGGGTTTTCATCATTCAGAAGTTGATAAAAGTACTTCTTCCATCTGTCTTTGTTGTCCTGTGGACTGGTGAGAAGGTTATGGCTGGCATCCCTTATGAAGGGTTCCTGACTATCTTCTTTATCTTTCTGTTTTTGCCTTGCAATTTGCTATAGTATTTTTATGTCATCTACTGACTCACTTTCCAGAAGCTGGTAGAGTGCCTCTGCTGCCTTTTTCTTTGCTATTGCAACTCCTTTCTTAGCATCTTTGTTAGTTAACCAGTATTACTTCCTAGCCTGGTCCAACTTTTGTATCTCCTACTTTTTCCTACACTCCTTTGTTTAGGTAACTTTCCGGACTTCAACATTCCACCACCAGCTTTCCTTATGCTTAGTCACACATCTGTCCTGTAGTCCTCACACATTTTGGTTTGAGGTGTTCTCATTTTTCTTCAGTGTATCCTATTTCCTCTTCATCTTCAGGTGTTAGAGCCCTGATTAATTCCTTGCACTGTTGTGCTTTCTCTCCAGTCAACTTCCAGGTCTTCAGCCTGGTTTCTGATGACTTTAGAGCCTTCTCTGACCACTGTTTGAAGCTGATTGTGGCAACCAGCGGTTTATGCTGTGGGTTGACTGTCTCACTGGGGATGACTTTGTGATCACTGATTCTACCTCAGTGCCCTTTCCTTACTAGCAGGAAGTCTACCTGAGTTGCATGTTGGCCACTGTTGTATGCGATCTTGTGACTGTCTCTATTTCTGAACCATGTGTTGGCTACTATCAAGCCATTTGCAAGACAGAAGTCTATAAAGGTCTCTCCTTCTTTATCTCTGTTGCTCCACCAATGTGGAGCTAAGCAGTCCTCATACTCTGTTCTGTCTACCCAATATGTGCATTTACGTCAATCATTATCAGCACCAATTCATCTACTTGATCTTGTAGGTCCTACAGCTGCTGTCTGAATGCACTATTTTCCTCAGTATCACAACCCTGTTGTGGGACATAGGCTGAGATTCTGAATAATATCCGATCATTTACACTAGATTCTGATTGCCATGAGTCTGTCACTAATTCTGGTGGCATCCCTCACTGCCTTCTGAAGCCTTTGCCTCACCACAATTCCCACATCATTTCAAACCTGTACTCTTCAAGAACAGTAGACTCTGGATTCCAAGCAAAGTGGCTTTGCTACACTGCCCTTCCATCTTGTCTCTTGGATACAAATGATGTACAGCCTCCTCTGTACCATCATGTCATCCTGTTCCAAGCTCCATCCTGTCAGTGAACCTACACTGAGTGTAACATGTTTGGTAGATTGATTGGTTTTATGTTCAGCTTTTGCTCAATGGAGCTATCCCAAGTAATCCAAGCTGGGCAACTGGACACTGGCTGTCCAGTAGCTTACTGACTCAGGGCTGCCGGGCTTTATGGTGGGCACACACTGGCCAATAGGGGGACATACACCCGTCCTGCCATTAGCATGGGTCCCTGATGTAGGTCGGGTCCTCAACCCGCTTATTATAGACAAATACCCATGCCCATTTGGCAACATTAGTCAACATGACTAAATCACCTTGAGACATATTTTACACTGTTGAGTGGCTAGCCCTGCCATGATATGCAGTCTGTGATCCATTCCTATCTTGAGGATACTGAGCAACCACAGTAGATGCCCAAAGCAGTTGGTCTTTACAACTCTTCCCCTTATAAAACACCATGTAGATTTTCTGCACTGCTGGCCACAGCTCCATTCCTTGGTGAGTTTGAGAAGCAAATATTCAGCATGTTTTTCAGAGGTGGGAGGAACCCCAAAGAGAATGTATACACTCTAAAAAGGCACTGGCCAGATGTCAGGATTGAACTTTGCACCTTGTGCATTAATGGCAAAAACCTTAACCATTATGCCAGCTGGTCATTATTTGCAGTCATCTGCAAACTTGGTAAGCCAAAGGTCTTTCACATTAACCTTGCCTTCTAAGAAGTAGATGAAAAACAGAAGTGGGCCAAGCAAAGAACCCTGAGTTTCTCCACTGGTGACTGGTGTCTTGGTGATGGTGGTCTCACCATTCTTGACCTCTTGGGTCCTATCTGTGAGTGAACAATCCAGTGAGTTTTGTAGGGATGTGTGCTTAGCTCAGAGAGTTTGTCAACAATGCTTGAGTGGAGTGTGCCTTGGCCAGGTCACTGTTTGCTGTGTGTACTGTTTTACCCTCATCCATTGCCTTGGTGACCTTCTCGCAGAAGTCAACCAGGTTAAGTAGGCACCACCTTCCCTTAGCAAAGCCACTTTTATGAAGAGTTTTATCTAAGTTCACAAGATAGTATTTTTTTTTTGCAACTAAGGCAGTTTGAGAAGAAATTAATTAAATACAGAACTTTGCTATTAGATAATATCTATTTTTGGGAATGCATAAAGTTAAAGAGTTCCTAAAGGTTTATCTCTATAGAAAATTCCCTTTGGACTAGGGGGATGCTATTTTTTTTCATGAAGTGATATACATATATGATGGAACTGGTTTTGAATCGTTGTCTATTATGATTTGAACTAGCAATGAGAAGATACATTGACTCAAGAAATAAATATGATGAACCAGTCTATCACTAAGGATTTATTATTTTCTTCTTACAAGTTCAATTATGTTAATTTGAGAGAGAGAGCGGATAAACTTCATCAAAACATTCAGACAAGTAAGGAGAAAAAATTACACAGAGATAAAAAAACTATATGAAAGTTGTATGGCTTATCCTTACCGCATTCACAAACAAATAAAAAGTTTAACATGAAATATATTAGTACTGTTCAAAACTTTGCACGGGAAAGCATTGGATTCAGACTAAGACACATACTCGATTGCATACCACCTACTCAGAGGTGATCTCTGCCTGACATACAAGGCCATGTCCAACCCAGAACTGATTGACATGCTCCACCTAGAGAAAACCATATCTCCTTGAGCCACACACTCTATGGATCTAAACCTCACCACAACAATAAATAGGGCGTTCTGGAGGGATAGATTCCTATCCCAGAGACTTCCCCTGCTCTGGAACAAGATTCCAATCTACATTAGGCAGAGCTCCTCGCTAACCCTCTTCAAGAGAAACCTTGACGAGTGGATGGGAAACAGAAAGTTTGCCCCGGGGATCACTTCACTGGCTGTGCTGGACAGAGGCACAGGGAATTAATCTAAGAGGGCGGCGAAAGTCAACACATTCCAGCTAGACTTATAAATGCCTTCAGGCAGATAACCTAATACCGACCTATGAACCTATGAACCTAAACTGGCTGAAATTCTGGGAGGTCATTGATGGTGTCCTGCTCTGTAGCTGCCAGTTTAAAGCCTCTTTGAATGTGACATGAGTTGGTCATAGTCCAAGGCAAAAGGACACATTTATCATAAACTCTTAAGGCTAACTGTGTTCTTATATGCATATTTTGAGGCCATGGTGTGGATTTATACTCTGCACCTCTGTTCCTGACATAATTAGGTAAAAAGTATGTGATATTCAAGGCTCATAGCCCAACACTTCCTAATATCTGATGACAATAATGAGATTCAAACCCCATCCATCAGTTAAATATGTAATAATGGTGCAAGATTTAAGGAACATACCCATGTCTGTCATGTATTTTGGTTTGCAGTGGGATAGATATAGGTTCATAGCTGTTTACTAGGCTAACGACCTATATATTGTAAACTGGACTTTTACAACCTGCACAACAGTCTTGTTTCCAAAAACAGCTTGCACCTTTGCAGCCACAAAGTAAAATATTTGGTTCTTTATGCTGCACAGCAGTTATTCTTTTTAGTCAAAATCATTTTGAAACTATCAACATGAGCTCTGAGGAACATATAAACTGTCAGCGATATGCCTGGTTAAAAGGTGAAATCGAAAGGACTCCCACATACTAGACTAAGCAAGAATGACAATTACCATCTTCTGTATAGTTGCAGTGAATTGAACCTGCATGAGGCCTGGCAGAGACTGTAGATATGCAGCATGTTGCTAAAGGACCACACAATGTATTTCCAGATATCAGAATGCTGATTAAATTAGTGACAATTAAGCAAGGAAATGAGACCCATGGAAATTGAAGCACCTGACAGAATGAATCACTATGAAACCACAGAGGAGAAAAGAAGGTGTCAGCATGAGAAAGAGAGAGAGAGACAGACTGAAAGAGATTAATGCTGCTGAAATGGAAGAAGAACCTGTAGAAAGATACCAGAGCATCGGCATGAAACTGAGCTCCTGCCCATTTGCCAAGTGCATAGGAGTAGTGGGAGAAAACTCAGCACTATATGCAAATGTCAGTGCTAATTATTTCCTTAGTATAAAAAGGGGGACATTGATAGTTTTATTCAAGTAGCTGAACTAGTGTGTATTCTTACCCAAATTTACCAAGAGCAATGAGCGAAGTATTAACCCATGGGTGACGCATGTAGGTGCTTCTGCAGATGCATCCTACTAATGACTCTAAGTGTCAGCTATTGCTTGTTCATATTTGCATCAACAATTTTAAAACCATGCTACATATAAAGTATTAAAATATTTCATCTTAAAGCTTACACAATGGCAAACAGAAGTGTGTTGATATTTGACCTCTGTAAATAGCATGTAAAGAGACATTACTTGCTGTTCATATAATATTTATTTAAATTGTCATACATTTCTTGCATTTCTAAATATCTCAACAACCAAGTAGCACAAAGAAAACTGCTTTCCCTCATATGAAAGCTCTCAGCTGGATGAACAAAATATTTTTAACAGGATGATTGTAATTTAAGTGGTTGCTGAGATATTGTAATTTTCCTACAAAATATTACAAATTTAATAGTTATTAAATTTACTGTGGCTTATAAAATCCAGTTTAAAACCTAGAACTAAAGAGTATTACCACTATAACAAGAGTTTGTGATGAGGAGTTTGTCATTTTCAGTTCTTTAGTAATACCTATCGTTCCAGAGATACGAATATGTATTTGAAATGTGAGAACATAATTTGATTCTATCAAAAAGGTTAGGCTCTGCCCATTGGAAGTAACAGTGTAAATTTCCAGAACTCTGTTGGAAGGAATTAATAAAACTTCTCTGCTCCCTGATAAAACTATGCAAGCTATTAACAGCAAATCAGATTTTTGTTGTGTTGTTTATAATAAATTATACAATGACCCCTCATTAATATTCCAAAACGTGCATGCTGATTGGCCAGTGTGCCCATTGTAAATCCCATAATATACCAACGGAAAAAGGTCCAGTCGCCCGGACTTTTTTCCATTGGTATAAAGTGTCCAAAACCTTTTTTTTTTTTTAATAAATTAAAAAAAAGCAAAACACGGAGCATTGGAGACTTTCTTTTCTCTGTTGCTTCCGTTTCAAAGAATTGATGTACTGGGTATGCATGGGAATGCAAGCCCCACAAGCATGCGCAGTACATCAACACAAGGAAGCAGTATACCACCACCGGTAGAAGAACAGTAATGCACCGTTATACAAAAGACATTATTTAAGAAAAGTAAGGTTTTTTTGTTCTTAAATAATGTCATTGTATAATAGCAATAACCGACTCTGTGGCTTCGCCCTCATGATTAAACCACATCAACTGTGGGTAAATCTTCAATATACCACACCACGTCATCGGTTATTTCTTAATTATACAATAAAAAATTAGTATTCCAAAATGTGCATGCTGATTGGTATATCCAATTAGCATGCCCATAGTAAATCCAACATTCCTTGTGTAAAAAGTCCGGCTATAGGAATCATTTCTGTTGTACTAACAGAGACTACAATACAATTTAACAAAAAAAGCACCAGTCATTAATATCCCTAGAAACAAGCCCTTTTTCTGTTAAAAACTCATATTATTTAAGAGCTGCACATCTTTTAAATAAAAGAGTTTTTAACAGAGAAAGACAGCAGCTGAAATATTTAGTAGCCAATAACTATGCCAGAAAAATATCACAGCTACTGCTTCTAATGAACCATACATTAAGGGGGAAAAACAGAAACTGAAAACTGTAAATCATCTGTCAGCATATGTGTGCGCATGTGCTCACACACACACACACACACACACACACACACACACACACACACACACACACGCACACACGCACACACGCACACACGCACACACACAGACACTTGCTGAGCACATGTGCAGCATATTGTCTGGCTCCCCCAGCACAGAATCATAGGGGAAGAATGCTAAACTGCTTCTATACAAAGACATTATTTAAGAAAGCTAAGCTGAATAATTTCTTTCATAAATAATATAATTTTATAATAGCAATAACCCACCCCTGGATGTAGGTTTCACAGGATTTACTCACAGTTGGCTTTGTTTGATCACTTGGCTTTGCTCTTGTGATCAAACCACACCAACCATGGGTAAATCCTGTGAAAATCCACACCCAGTCATGGATTATTGCTAAAGTAAAGTGTGTCCTTTTAGAATGTTTTAATCTCAAACCTCTTGCACTTTCTTTCATATATGGGTGAGTGGATGACAAGTTATCACTTCTGAAATGTGGAACCAAAAACCAGCACAGTGTTGGGATAACACTGGTAAAAGAATAAAAATGCTTTAATGGTTTAAACCCTAAAACAAGATGGCTACCATGTTTCTGATGAAGTTCTACCAAACAAGGAATGAAAGAGCTTAAACTTGAATAAACTGGATGTAAATGTTTGTTTTAACACCTGGTTCAGTGCTTTTATTGTTTACTTTTGAAATGTGGGGAGACCTTATAATTAAAGAACAAGCACTCAGTACTTTGCCTGAGGACATGAGGTTCTGGTTAACAGAATGAGAACATGTTTTACCTGAAGTGATGGTTAAAAAGAGACCTT
Source organism: Protopterus annectens (assembly GCF_019279795.1). Classification (NCBI taxonomy): domain Eukaryota; kingdom Metazoa; phylum Chordata; order Ceratodontiformes; family Protopteridae; genus Protopterus; species Protopterus annectens. Next base: position 1,753,760,069 of record NC_056726.1, on the reverse strand, counting down.
TCATATAAACAGCAGGACACAACTGCACAAAGGGTTCATCTAGTAATTCATATGGGTATAAGGAAAATCCCATTAGGATTCATAGACAAAAGGAAAAGTTACTGGCGTGTGTACACTCCAAAGTCTTGGTTTTAGATGTTTCCTGTGTCATCCAGAGGGACATGTATGGTTGAAATATCCACAGAGAAAGAGAGAAATAAAAGCCTCATGACAGAGATGTAGTGATTTGTCTTGAAAGTGTAGCTGCTTCACATTATCTCATGGTCCTGTACCCTAGCCTGCCACAGATAAGGAAACTCTTGGCATGTGGTATCCTCCACCAGATATAACTATTGCCATACCTATAGTTGTTAAGAACATTACTTGTCTTGACTGTCAACATTATTTAGGGCCCTGGGAGGGATGCCATTTCAGGTGCTGTTGGCCAGAGTCTGTTTGGGTTGGGAATGAGGTAAAGAAACAAGCAGGTAGTAGTTTCTAATAATATCCTAGCAAATAGCCTGATAAGAAATTACTTTACTGATGCAGCACTTTTAGTACATGCAGACAGGCATGGTGAAAAGAGGTCTATATTATATGCTCGAAGAGACTTTTCTTCAAACATATAATCATCAACACCTAAAGAGCGAATGTTCTAAAGCGTGAATGGCCACATCTGTGAATTTTTTCCTCAGGAAAAAAATTCACGGGGCCGTACTCAAAAAGCACAAACTTCAAAACCCTAATCAAGTGGGGGACTTCGCCACCCACACCCCCCAATGTGGAGGGATGTGCACCCCACCCCCCCAACTAAATATACCAACTCCAAGATCGCTCTACATTGGGGAAAAGAGCAATTCCCGATAATGGCCAACTGATTTTTTTCCTGAGGAAAAAATTCACGGAAGTGGCCGTTCACACTTTACAGCATTCACTCTTTAGGTGTCAATGATTATATGTTCGAAGAAAATTCTCTATGAGCATATAATATAGACCCAGTGATAAGCAAGTGAGGAAGGCCCAAACACAGCCTACACCTGCAATACCTCCAAAAGAGACTTGGTGACATGATTATTTCTGCTGAAGTACTGCATAAAGGAAGAAAAAAGGTATTGGACTTCTCCTCATGGGAGTAACTTGGGTAGGTGGTAGCAGTAAACTTAAATCTGATACAGTTTGCACAAGAAGGCATTTGAGACTGGGTTCAGACTGAACTGAATAAAATCCTGAGGTGTTTGTAATTATAATCTTGTTCTAGAGCTAGCATTGTAAAACATTCTTTGGTGTGACAGGTGTTCGTCGTAACCTAAGGCAGCAGTGTGCATATTTGCTGTAAGCTCCTAATGCCAATCACCTTCTTGCATACATATTTGGTGGTGATAATACAGACTTAGACTTCATATCCCTGTTCATCATGGGGTAGTTGTTGGCAGAAAACTGACAGAGGTTCATTAAAATGTTTTGGAAGATGGTCAGCTGCCAAGTTAAATCTATAAGGCTTTGATGATGATGTAACCAAAGGTGAGATGGGCAAGAATAAGGCAGAAAATGATTGTTTGACTGGATTGCTGATTGAAGACCTAAAGCCCTTAGTAATAATGTTTGCATTTCTGAACAGGCTAGAAGAGCTACATTGGGTGCTGGTAAAGCAAGGGAATCTGTTTGAGAAGAAAACAGTAAGACATTCAGCAGAATGGATTTGGAATACATTGAGTGATAATGTAGTTTAATTTGGGCCCAAAGTTTAAAACACAGGTAGAAATATTGGCTAGAAAGCCAAAATATAGAGTATTGGTAAATGGGAGGTGCTAGTGAACAGAGTTAGGCGGGTACTGCCACTGGAGGGGAGGATAAGATGGCAGCGGTCAAGTTTTAGTATGATTCAGGTGACTGTGTCCTGCTGACATATTTGGTGAAAGAAGACCTGAAGAAAGTACCTGGAACCTTTACAAGGTTTGGAGATACAAATAGTAACCACATATTCTGGAAAACACTGCCAGAAGGTCAACATTATACTGCACATTCCATGACCAAATAACAAAGCAGACAGTAGAATCTCAAGTATGTGCATTTCTAATGTAAAAAAAAGGTATTTTTGCCATAATACTTAAAATGACAAAGGTTAAAACGTCTAAAAAAAGTATTATTGTTTCTTGTCAATTCATAGGAAGACATTAATGATATGACTGAGACATACAGACATGTTTTGTCCACTGGAAATGTGGAACATAGGTGTATTGTAAACAGAATGGCAAAAAAACAGAGAACAACCAATTGGCTAGATGGAATTACTGTTGCATCCTATCAGCATAGGATCAAATCAAAAGCATAAGTGTCTCAACCAGGATCCTGTGCTGGTTCCACAAATCAACCCAATACCCCCTCAACTGTACAAGTGAAGAGCAAAAAAAAAAAAAAAAATCCATGCCCCTCCAAGCTCTTCCACTGAAGAAAAAAAAAGCACTTTACTGTAATAAGCAAGCAGCTGATATACTTTACACCATGAACTGGGTGCTACAGTGCTCAGGTTTGAACACAAATGCAATACTGTCTTTTAAGAGCTGGTACTGCATAAAACAAGGCTCAGGAATGGTTGATTGTGCCCTCCATCAGATTGTACACAGGGCAGTAGCCCCTCTCGCCTCACCCTAATTATACTACAAAACCAAATCTGTAAAACCATTTAAAACATTCTAGAAAACTTCTCATAATAATATGTCAGTGATGGTCAGTGATTTCAGGCATAAATCACACTTGCAACTTTTCTTTATGTAATGCACTTCACTGGTTATCAGTCTAAATGTAGGAGCTGGGGCAACAATCACACATTTACTGACAATAAACATCCATATTCAGGAAAATATACAGGATGCTTACTTTTAATGTAATGACAATTTGATCAAGATATGCTCTTGACATGTATAGCATACTGCAGCCTATCCAGAAGTCATATTCCTAACCCTAGAAACTGAGTAAATGCAACATGGAAGAATGTGATAGTGAAATGCCTGTAAAACTCTACATTTTACCTTTTTATAAAAGGTCATCTCAGTTTCATTTTCAGACCCTTTTACAAAGCATTGAGGGACTGGCAGTGGGGTAGTCATTTACAACATGCATCCAAGATGACTATCCCTTTCTTATGAATTTCTGTGCATCTCATTGTTCAATTTGTCAGCAGCAGGTTGCCCCTTTCACCACATGGAGTTTGAGGTGATAACAAGTTTGCAGTCACAAAAATACTCCTTTAGAGAAATATGTAAGAGTTTTACTTCTAAAGAAGTGACACTTCAGTGGAGATATAGTGTGAACAACTGCTGCATATCTAGCCTTAGAAGAAGTAATATATATATATATATATATATATATATATATATATATATATATATATATATATCCATAGTTGAAAAGGAAAATGTTAATACAAGACATTAGTGAAGCCTTATATTTAGTGCCTTTGTATAAATGACCATATGTCAGTCAGTCTTTGAGATTTCTTTACAAATCAAAATGTTCCCTATAAAGCTTTTGGGAATGGCAACTAGATACTTAGATATTAAATGCATATATTATTATTTTTCTTTCCTTAGGAATTTAAGTGGCGCTCAGTATTGAATCTGACACAAGGAAATTGTCACTCTGAGTACATGAAGTTTTGATGATTTATATTTTGCAGTCACAAAAATATTACTTTTGTAAAATATACAGAAATGTTACTTCTGCTGCAAAGCTAATTCAGTTAAGATCTATTCTGAGCATGTGCTGCATACCCAAGTCTGGAGAAGTTATATATCAAAGTCCCAAATGGAAATCAATCATAATGTAGAATGGCAGACTATTGTAGTTAAGTCACATGTGCATGCCTATACCTAAGAGTCAAAATCTCAAAAATATTTGACAGTTCTTGATATAATCCTCACAGAGTTAGCATTGGATATTCAACTATGCAATACATCTATGACATTCATTTTTTGCATACTATATTCCAACAGCAGTGACCTAAGAAAACAAATTCCAGTGCTTCAAGTTATTTATGCATGTGTTCATTCATCTGATCACAATAAATTATCTGAAGTCTACAGTCACAGTCATACAAGTGGCTGTAATTGATTGCCACGTGTGTGTGTGTGTGTGTGTGTGTGTGTGTGTGTGTGTGTGTGTGTGTGTGTGTGTGTGTGTGTGTGTGTGTGTGTGTGTGTGTGTGTGTGCGTGTATGCAAATGTATGTGTGTGTGGTACATGTTCTAAACTACCCTCATTTTGAAAAATGCTTGTATTTTTTATGTCATGTTTTGGCCTGTTCCTGTTAAAGTTTATGGTTTTGCTGGCAAATCAGTGAGTATTGCATTAACTAAAAATTGTTGCCAGACATTTGAGATTTAGACTTGATAACCTTCAAAACAGCATGCTAATGCAAAATGTGTCATTCTAGAAATTTCTAAATATACGTAGGAAATATATGTCTCTTATCTGTTGCTGATTTTGGTGTTGTGCGCTCTGAAAATATTTTCCTTTCTCCCTGATTTTTGAACTAAGATGATGAAAAGTGTTTGGGAGAAGGATGCAATGTGTTGCACATTGTATTCTGGCAGTAGTGAACAGAGAAGATAAATTCCTCTGTGACAGTTATTTATTTATTCATTTCATTACAATAAATCATTTAAGGTATACAGTCGCAGTCATACAAGTGACTGTAATTGAATGGTCACAACTGTGTGTGTGTGTGTGTGTGTGTGTGTGTGTGTGTGTGTGTGTGTGATAGATGCTCTTTGATTTTCTTGCATCATATGTTGATCTGTTCCTCATAAAGTTTGTGGTTTTGCTGGAAAATCAGTGAAGATTGAAGTTACTAAATAATGATGATAGACATTTGAGTTTCAGACTTAGCCTTGAAAAAGTATGTTAATGCCCAAGCTGTTATTCTAGCATGTTTTTAAGTATATAAATCCAATAACTGTTACTAATTTTGGTCCTTTGTCCACCATTACTTTTTATTTTGCCTTGATTCTTGAAATAAGCATTTGAGAAACATCATGAACAGTAGCCTCCTGCCCTACCCTGAACTTCCCAGCCAGTCCACTTTCACTACCTTTCTCAATCCCATATAACAAAGTAACTTCCCTGTGCACTCACCTCTCAGCCCTGTCCATCTGCCATGCCTCTAAACCTATTCAGCCCAATCAGCTTTTCCAACTCCTAAATTAACTAATTTCTCCCTTTTTCTATGTCTTCACTGCACTATCAACATTACCTGTCAGCTTAACTATTCTGAAGAGGCAGCCTACTCTATCTATCCTCAATAATCTATGATCTACTAACCCTGCTCCCTCTCCAAGATTTATTCTCTTTATCTGCTCTGTGAGTCACATTATGCTCCTCTTCCCTCATTGATAATCACAAAACATGACCCCTCACCTTATTCTTCTTATATTCAAGATTGGGCAGCATATGTCCCTCAATAATTCCTCATTCTATTGCCTCATTCTTTACAGTATGTACTGATCAATACACAATTACTCGAAAACTCTCCTGGCTGTCTTCCTGTTGTAATTATGTGCTTGCTATAGCTAAATATAAGACATATCTTTGGCATGTATCATTAAAGAGAGGCAATAAAAGGAGAATAGTAAATAACAGCTAGGAAGAAAAATTACCTATCAACAAATTTATCCCAATGTTTATTCTCCTTCAGACTCCTATTACACCCTGCCATTTACACATATATCATCCTATATTCTCATACCTATATTCAGCAATGTAAATGACAAAGTCCCCTTCAAAAAGAACAAAAATATCATTACAAGAACAGAAGTAATAGACAGTCTAATATGTCCCTCCCCATCAGAAACTTTGCATGTAATTTATTACATACTTTTAATGTAAATAGCAAATGCAATAAACAAACATCACTGTACTTTAAACTGAATTAGTTAGCTATACTAAAGTTATCTCAGAGAACCTAAATTAACACTTAGTTCATAATAATAAAAATACATAAGGGTTATCTTCCATCATCCATAATGGGCCATTCTGCAAGCGTTATGCTGACCTTCTTACCTTACCAGTGAAAGAACTACTATATTTGACACTACTCCAGAGGTGACTCATGCTATTGGACTGCAACCCTCCCCAGCTGTAAAAAGAAAAGAGAAAAGAAAAACAAAAATAATAAAAAAGAAAAAAATGAAAATAAAATGATAGCAACTCCCAAAACTACACACATGTGTGCTCAGCATTCCTGGAGCTCCAAACATGTGTGCAGGAATCTGGACTGGTTTAACAGCAGTCAGGATTAAGAAGATGGCATCAGACTACAGAAATGCCTCCAATTCTATGCGGATTGCAACTGCATAGACTGGAAGGGGATTGGACTGCAATGTTGGGGAATGATTTTTTTCATCAGGCTTGTAGGATTTTATATTTCATCATGGGAAGGAAGGATTTTGTATTTCCAACAGAGCAGGAAGGATTGAGACTTACATTGCAAATGGTAGCTGGGACTGACTGACCTCAGGCACTGTGTGAAGGATTTTTTATTTCAAGGGAGCAGTTTGGGAATGTGTGTGTGTGTGTGTGTGTGTGTGTGTGTGTGTGTGTGTGTGTGTGTGTGTGTGTGTGTGTGTGTGTAGGTAGCAAGAACCTGAATTCCCTACCCATCACCACTTGTGAAAACTATTCAGATTTTTGCCTCACATTTCCCTGATGTTTATTGTGTAGTAATTACTGTTTTCCCTCCCCAAAAAATGTGTTTTTTAACCTTCGGTACTGTTTGTAGATTCTAGTTTTTAAACTATTTTTCTTGTACTGAAGTATATTTGAATGTATATTTGACTATGTCTTTGACAGTTTAAATAACTGTTGAGCTTGTATTTATTGTATTACCTACCACTATTCAGTGATTGTACATCGCTTTTGTCTGTTCATGTTCCTGAACTTGGTAAGTTATGCTAATCAGTGCTTTTCCCCTGCTGCTGCTGAAGCACTATGATTCTTAATGTGCATCTTCTGTTCTTTCTGTATTGCCTTTGGAAGTACCTCCCTGGAACTTCATTATAACAGTATTTCCTGGCTGGATATTTGGAAGTACCTCACTGGAACTTCATTAAAAGCAATATTTCCATCTGGATATCCCCATTTAACAAATAGAAGTAAACAAATGCATACATGCAAATATGCTGCAGTAGATATGTATTTTTTGTATAATGCCTTTCAAAACTTTGCCATCTTTTTTGAAGTAATTTTGTTGCCACGTTTGCAGTCGGCATGTATGGGTATCTATAGACTATTTCCCAATTTCATATCTGAGAAGAACAATACAAAAATAAATGGCTGCAATACAAAACCCTAGGAAACTACATCATAACCCCTCTTGCAATAAACAGGTTATCCACCTTACTTTCTTGCTGCATCCAGTTGCTGAAGTTGTAACCCGTTGTATTTCATAAGGACTGACATGTAATACTTGGGTCAGTTATTTCAGTATGTTTGGAATAGAGTCAAGCAAGCCTTTGCACGTTAAGCATTTCATTTTGGTTGTTTTTGTGATACCCTGCAGTTAGCATATGTAAGCACAGGGGTAGAATGTGAAGCCTTCCCAATGAGCTTTTTGCTTTCCAATTTAAGTGTGTTTATTTATGTATTTATTTATTTATTTACGTATTTGACATTTGTTTACTGGGAAAGTCCAACTGGGTATTTACCCATTTCTAGAGGAAATGCGGGGAGAAAAGCTCTAGAAGTACAATACCAGGATTATAAATATGCATAGATTACAAAGGGTATGACAACAGCAAGTAAATACACATTGTGTATCCATGAAAGAAAAATATCAATAATGTTAGAACACACTATATACAGACATTTATAATTAAATACTGTTGGAACAGAACACAATAGTTTCCAATGTAAGGAGAGCAGAACTGAGCACTAAGATGTCAAGAAGCATGGGCAGATCCAATTGTTGGACAGATGTTATGTCAGTTGAGACCTTGGGTGAAGGTAGCAAGAGCCTGGATTCCCTACCCACCACCACTTGTGAAAACTATTCAAATTTTTGTCTCATATTTTTGTTCTGTTCCTCATAAAATCTGTGGTTTTCTGGATTTTGAATTCACTAAATAATGGCAGGCATTTGAATTTCAGACTTTATATTCTTCAGAAAGCACATGGTAAAATAAAGCCTTTTATTCTATCAATTTTCTAAGTTTATAAGATCAATATTTGAAATCTGTCCCTATTTTTGGGGCTGTATTTCCCCATTATTGGCTTTGTCCAGGCGATTTGTGCTATGAAGTTGAGAACTATGGTGAGAACTGAATTCACTAAATGATAGCCATTTAAGTTTCAGTTTTCTTGTCTTTCAAGAAACAGTTGATTTGACATATTGGCATGTTGTTCTGACTGTAGTGCACAGGATCCTCAGTTCAAGTCTAAGGTTCATAGGTTCATAGGTTGGTAATAGGCTATTGGCCCTAGGGCCTATACAAGCCTAGCCATAACAATTCCCTGGCTATTTCTTCCCACAATATTTACTTCACTGGACCTGTCTAGCAGGGTAACTGATGTGATCCCCGGGGTGAACTTCCTATCTCCCATCCAATATAGGTTATGAAATGCATGGTTATAGCACAGCATTTTATTCTAGCAACTTTACAAGATTATACAAGCAATGTTTAAAATGTGTCTCTGGTTTCTGGGCTTTTGCCCCCCCCCCCAACAAATGTTGGCTTTTTCCAGATTTCTTGTGCTGCAAAGTTGAGAGATACAGTTGAGTGTCGAGTGGATTTTACAAGAAGCTGAGAGCTTCAGCGGAACAGAAGTCTGATTGCATTGTTAATAGCAGAAGAGGTAGTGTACTTGCTTTTGATGCAGAAGGCTATGGGTTCTACTCCCACAGTATGTAAATGCATTTCTGATACTGTACTGTGTTGTACTTTTAATGGGGGTAGATGCTGCAGCCCTGAGAATGTTCTCTTTGGTGGAGATACCTAGTAACTATGAACCTGTTATCAGTTTTCCATCCATTCCCTATTGCAATTTTACTAACTTATCATTTTTTAATGTAACATAGGCAATGTATTCCTCAACAGCAACAGGCACTTTATTTGAAGATAAAACAATGAAATATAAAGCAGAGTCTTCATTAGTTACATATCTCTTCAATGTGGAATTATTTAGATGACTTTTACTTCTGCAGGGACACTGCATATTCACTGATACTGGTGGATTGTAGAAGTGTGAGTAGACTTTTATGATGGAAATTTTCTGAATTGGGCAGTTTTGTCTTTATTGGTGCATGCATTTTGTTTTATTGTTTACTGGAAAAATGTTCAAAACAATAAATTGAAAATGCCCTCTTAACAATTGTACTGTATTATACAAGGAATATAATTTAATACAATCAGGAAGGTGTATCAAAGAACACATATATGTTTTGTGTGCAAGGGGCCTATGATTTGAAAACAGCCCAAAGTTAATCTTTATCTGCCACTGGCCAGATGTATTTTCTTTGAATATGGGTTTCAATGCTGTTTCAATGAATGTGAGTTTCAAGGGTACACAAGTTTTAATGCTAAGTCTATTTCTTTGTGAGACTGCATTGCTTTGTTTAGCAGATGTCTATTAGTGTTTGTGCTGTAGAATGTAAAATAAAAGTTTTAAATGAAACACAAATCATCATAGAAGTAAAGCAGTATGCACATTATAGTGTTTATGGTAAATGGGGTGAAATAGCCAAGTAATGGGACATTGGAATGGCTGCAGGGGGGAGGCCCCATTTGACCATGATTTTGTGAAGGGGGACTGTCCAGATTTTCACAGAATTAATAGATTTTTGCTTCTTATTTTTGTTTGTTCCTCGTACAATCTGTGGTTTTCTGGCAAATCATTTAGGAATGAAGTCACTAAATAATGATAGAAATTGAGTTTCAGACTTCATACCCTTCAGAAAAATGCATGCTAAAGCAAGACCTGTTATTCTTTCAACTTACTAAGTTTATACAAGAGGAATTTTTAGTACTGTTTGTATGCTCCTCCAATATATTTGGCCTTGTCCAGATTTCCTGCATTAAGAGGTACATGCAAATAAATCACTTTATAGAATTAGGTATATCCAAACCTCTCAACTGTCCCCAATTCTGGCTCAAAATGTTGCTCTCCCCCTAATAATCCCTCCACAAAATGGCAGTTTTGGAAGAAAACATGGAGGGCTTACAATTAATAAATAATTGCAATGATCAGAGTTATAGATTACTTTTATTTCAGAAATGCATGTAGATTCTCTTATTTTGTCAGCTTCTCAAGTTAACAGTACTAATATTAAAAAAGTGTCCCTTCTTTGACAGGTTTCTAGCTGTAATGTGTGCCTATTTTATATTTTTGCATCACATTTTTGCTAATTTTTTCATAAAATTCTGTTTTTTCTGGCAAATTAGTGGCAGATCATTAACGATTGAAGTTAGAAAACAATGACAGACATTTGAGTTTCAGATTTCATACCCTTCAGAAAATTCATACTAATGCATGGCCTATTATTCTATTATCTTTCTAAGTTTATAAGAGCAATATTTAAAAATTGTCCTTATTTTTGGGCCTGTGTCCCACTTCTAGTTCTATGTATGGCTTTGTCCAGATTTCTTGCTCTGAAGTTGAGAGGTATGAGTGTCCGAGCCATCACCGTCAGCCAGAGACATTTAAAATTGTGACATACTTGTTGCACCTCACTCCCCATTGTAGTGGCTCTGGATGTGCCCAAGGAAGGCAAGGAGTAGTTATGCAGTGTAAGTGTGCAGAGTTTTCCTCCATCCAAGGTAAACACAAGTACTACAGTGGCTTTTCATCTGGCCTTGATTTTGCAGAATGTTTTGGTTTCCTGTCATATTTTTATACTGTTGATTTATGTTTTTTATTGTTCAGAAAATGCATGTTGTTGCAGTGCCTGTTGCTCTGTGTTTAAGTAGCAATGCTTTAATGACCAGCAGGTAAGCTTGTCTGAGATTGTAAGATACAAGTAAGCTTTAATAAGCATACTATTAAAGAATTACCAATATTGAAAGCCTTTTTTGTTGTTGCCATGCACAGAATATTTGCATAACTAGATAGTGTATAAGCCTCAGGTATTGAAATGCATATGACAGTATTTGTAATAAAGGACAGTATTACAGTATTTTCAGAAGCTCCTTACATTTGTTGTAGACTTACAGTCATATTTGCAGGCTTTACCCACAAAATAAACAGAATTCCAATCTATCATGTGTGGTTCATAACCTGTGCAGTAATCCTTTAAGCAATTTATCTTGAGCTTGTTTCTTGTTTGCTGTTCATTTTTTACTTTGATCATATTTTCCCCATGAAACAAATAGATAGTAGTTGTAAGGCAGCAGGTCTTTTTTTTGGATAAGAAACATTTTTACAAGTGGGGGGTATCACATAGATTGCTACTTTCAGCATTTTACTTTGTACTTTTATAAAGCTGAATGTTTGTTTTCTTTCGGCTTTTCCTGGTTTAGGGTCACCACAGTGGAACTCCAGTCCGCTAATGATTGGCAGTCAATTTTTATGGTGCCGAGGTACCAGCCCAATGCCCAGCCTTCAACGAAGGCACTCCCATTCACGCATGTCATATAAATTATAATTAGAACTGCAGTGCAAGGAGAAGGGGTTTGAGTTGAGTGCTGCTTGTTTTTTTATACTTGATTTTGACTGTCATTCCAGTAATGTATTTAAAAAAGTAATTTATTTTTTCATGCCTCACAACCTTGTTGTTTTCATCTAGATATTAAGAAAGCTGCCATGTAGCCAATGCACTGATTTTTTTTTTCTTCTACACTTCATTTTGTCTTGATTGGACTCTCATAATGACGTTTTGGCACCCAGGGTAGCATATTTAGTTAAAGTCCCAGCTTTTGTGGTTTTGAGCATAGCTCCACCCCTTTCTAGTTGGCCATACCTCTTCCTGTTGGCCCCACCCATCCAGCTGTCTCCTGCAGCCCCCCTTTGATTTGAAGTCACCAGCTGCCACTGCACTACTCTTGCTGTTTGTATCCAAAGAAATGCACAATATTGTACTCTCCTCACTCATAGATATAGTTGCTCATCTTACCAATCAACCTGCAACCATAAAGCTAAACAAGGAGAAGAAAACATATTTAGACCTTAAGGAGAAACAACAAGCCCTTGTACATTCTGACTCTTTCATGTTCATTCATGCCATTTGCTTCAACACTCATTTAGTAATCTATCCTGAGTCCATTTTACAGGGTCTAGTCCCACTAGTCCCTCCATCAAGCCAGCTGTTCATAATGTTTCTCTGTGAGAATGATTATCTACATATTCATGCTTACATACTGAGGAAAAATTAAAATAAGCATTTCCAACTAGCCGGCCTTAGGCATAGGCCAACTAGGCGGCTACCTAGGGCACCACTCTAGCAGGGGCACTTTTCCAATATTTATTTGGTGTAGGCAGACCGGGATGGAGGCACCAGGTGGTGTGGGGGGGCACCATGGAGCCCTTTTGCCTAGGGCACCAGTTAACGTAAGGCCGCTCCAAGTACAGCAACACACTGGTGAGTAAAACACTTTATTTAGCATGTTTGTCCCACCTTTGTTAACAGGACTACACCAGAATAGTAGGCATAATGAAATGTACCAGTTTAAAAAAACTTTAAAAATCACAAGATCACAATGTTTTAAAGAAATATGGTACATTCAAACACATTTCACAATTTAGTATTTCTAATTTTTAAAACCCAGGCTAATGGAATATTATCTTTCATACCTGGAAATGTGTTGTATGAAATCTTAACAGACAGAGCAACTCCCTATACTCAACATTTCTCTCACAGTCACCATCACATGAGTTAATGACAACATTTTTCTAATATAAAAAAAAAATCCAAAAAGTATTATTAATCTTAGAATGTCTAAAAAAAAGTTTTACCATCTCTTCTTTATATAGCATTAACATGGTAATATATTTTGTTTGATACATCTTTCAGTTTGTCGAATGCTGAATGCCTCACTTTTGGTGTTTTCCACAGATATCACCTCCTAATATTGTACAGTTGCAATAACATTGTATACCTATAATTCTATGAAAGTCTGCCATTGTAAAATATAAGATCTCATGAGTAAATTTCAATTGATTACCTCTCCCTCGTTTTTGCATTGCATATTGTTTACCTTCTTAAACCTTGATCTGTTATTTTCCAATATCTACTTCACATTACTACCATTTTTAAAAATAAAGGAGGGACATTTGCCATCTTTACTAATAACCTCCAAGTTTAAAAATAAGTAGGGCAAATTTGTTGTAACTATTCTTTTAACAGCTTCACTATCACTAGAGTTAGCCAAGACTGAGATGTTGCATTTTTATGATGTATCCCCTACTGCATTTTTTGATGTATCACCTACTGATCTCTTCTCTAATGGTTGGCATAGAATAGCATAAATAACTCCATCTTCTATCATATATTCCTTATAGAACTCTTCAGTCATTGGAAACATTATTACAGGATAATTATGAGCTGAAAACATATTAGTCATAGTCTCATTGTCATCACAGAACTGTAAATCACTGGATACTAATCTGGACAGTCTCACAATCTGTCCTTTAATAATGTTACTTTGCATCTACCATGGGTGGCTGCTGTCACAACGCAAGATGGGGTTAAAATATGTGGACTTTTTAAAGATATTTAAGCCAAAGCACTAGTTATTGTGTGCCCTTATATACAATAACATCCAAATATTCAATAGAGTTGCTAAACCAGATATTTGCGCATTCCAAAAACTCAGCCCTCTGATTCAAAAAAGGAGAGAAAAGTAATTACTTCATCTAGTGACTACAACTATAAAGTAAAAATGTCATCCATGAAACTCAGATATGAAAACATTTTAAACCAGAAATTACTGTGTTTTTAGAAAACAACATTCTTACTAACATAATACCAGGTTGGAGTATAAACAGGCTGCAGCAACACACACTGATGCTCTACTAATCTGATGAAATTACTCCCTCCCAAACATAAAGTAATTGTTTTTTCAAGACTATTTTCATCATCTGACAGACTAAATCAATGTCACCACCTTCCAATTTCTTAGGGAATAATAGAACCACTCTAAATTATTTCAACATAATCAAGTGTGGGATGGGTGTATAAAAAGTCTTAACATCAGTCCTGACTATTATCATCTCTTTAAAAAATGTAATGGCTTTTAGTTCTTCAAAAAATGCCAGAAATCATTTAAGTACTCCTGAAGTCTGCAGCAACAAACTTAAGTTTTCTGACTATAAATATGGTCAAAGATTAGCTTTTACTGCCTTTAGCTAATATTGTAGGTCTTTAGGGGAGTAGTTATTTCAGAATGCCATATATGATTGGTAAATATGATTTTTCATCAGTAAAAATTCATATAATTGGTCATAAATTCTATTCACGAATGACAGGTCAAACGGGCGCAGCACTGGGTCATCCAGGAGTCCAGAGTTATGGAAGGACACCTTGTCAAAGACCATGAGCAGAGACTGCTGCAGGACCAGTACCAGGGTTCCCAATATAAGGCGGAAGCCTGGGACCATCTTGCCCATGACCTCACCAGTGCCACTGGCATACCCCAAACTGGTGAGCAGGTCAGGCATCATTATGCCGACCTGAAGCAGTGAAAGGGAGATCTCTTAGGTCAGTGGATCCAAGAGGCTAGGATGACAGGGGTGGTCCCAGCTGTGTGTAAGTATCACTCCACTACCTGTTTAATAATTGCCAGCTCATGTATATTATGGATAGGTATGGTTAAATATTCCTCTTATGTCCTTCACAGCGACAAGTGAGTGGGCCGCTAACTGTCGCCTGGAGAGGTTGCTACGTGAGGCAGATTAGTAATACTCTTGCATGTACTGTCATAGGAAATAAATCTAAAAGTATTACTAAATTAATTGCCAGTATAAAACCTGTATTGTTTGAGGCAAGTACTGCATACACCGGAGAATGTAGCAAGAAGAGTCTCATATAGTTTGTATGTAGATAAAAGTGTAATAGCTTGACAATAAAGGTCTAACTGCTGGACTGCATGTGTTTACTCTGGTATCATATGGTAATGTAGATTTGCAATCACTTAATAGTACTGTTGTATTAAGCACTGTTACCCACACTGTGCAACATAAATAGAATGTGTAGGAATGTCTGTATATGACTTGTGTAATCCCTAGAGGTCATTTAGTACAACTGAGAGAGACATAGACAGAAAACAGTGAAAAGGCAGTCAACAAAATCCAAATGACTCACACAACTGACACATGAACTGTTGTATTTTTAGCACACACAGCCATAGTTCAAATCCTGGGAGTGGTAGTAGTCTGCATACACAACTGTACAGATATGTCCAGAATGTCCAGTAAATTGCCTTATATCTGCAGCCTGTCACCCTGTCCCCCTGGGAAATCAGTGGGATGATCCCAGACGTATAGGCAGCAAACAGGAAATACAACTGATTGTCACACATCTTTGAGAACAAAGCTGGCACACTAGAAACTCCCCAAAATCTTATGAAAGTAATAAGCCACGTATGTCCCATTTAAACCCCCATGTTGTCAAGCTGTGACCAGAGTGTGTATAGTAACCAAGTGAGATGTATGTGCATAATAGTAATGTGAAATCTGGTACGGTGTGTGGCAACATTCAGGTAGTGCTAACAAACATTGCTCCCACAGGTCTGTCAGATATGAACACTGTGCCCAGAAATAAAAGAATGATACCCTGTACTGGTACTGTTTACTTTGGTACTGTATGGCATTGTGACTGATGCAGTTGCTCTGAATAATAAGGTATTACTCATCACTGTCACCCACACTGTGCTACATAATATAATTGTCTAGGAAATCCTGTATAAGAGTGTTGTAATACAAGGTCAGAATGTAAAACCACAGGAGAATTATAAGACAGAAAGCAGATAGGAGATATACAGCAATGTCTATATAGTACACACAACCGTGATGGACAGTGTTTTAGTTTTAGCAGACACAGCCATGGTCCGAAACCTGGGAGTGGAAGTAGGCTGCATACAGAACCATACCCTACAACTGTACAGATAAGTCCAGAATGTCCAGTATATGGGCCCATATCTGCTGCCTGTCTCCCTGTCCCCCTGGGAAGTCAGTGGGATACTCCCAGATGTTTAGGCAGCAAACAAGAAATACCACTGATTATCATACATCTATGAGAACAAACCTGTCACTCTAGCAACTCCCAAAACTGTTATGACAGTAATAAGCCAAGTATGCCCTATCTAAACCCCCATGTTGTCAAGCTGTGACCAGAGTATGTACAGTAACAGAGTGAGATGTATGTGCATAAAACTAATGTGAAATCTGGTACTTGTGTGGCAACATTCAGGTAGTGCCAACAAACATTGCTCCCACAAGTACGTTGGATACAAACGCTGTGCCAAGAAATAAAAGCTTGATACCCTGTACTGGTACTGTTTACTCTGGTACTGTTTACTCTGGTATTGTATAGAATTGTGAGTGTTGCAGTTGCTCTGAATAATAAGGTATCACTGATCACTGTCACCCACACTGTGCTACATAATATAACTGTGAAGGAAATCCTGTATATGAGTGTTGTAAGTCAGTAAAGGTTGAAAAGGACAATAATCTAGATATGTCCCAGTTCACCTGCATGTGGTCAAGACATGGCCAGAGTCTGTGAAAAAAGAGATGGACAGGTATGTGCACAACATCAACCTGGAATCTGGGACTATGTGCAGAAACAGTTCATGTTAACAAACATTTCCTCCACAGGTATATCAGGTGTATACTGCAGGTAAAACCAGTTCATGTATAAAGATGATGACAGCCATATCTCTGTCCAAACTAAGGCAAAAGGGTAGTGTAGTAATACTTGTAAGGTACAGATAACAGCATTGACTGGAAATTAATGCAAATTACAGGAATATACTAGTTGTTAATTGACATCTTTCTCTCCTCCCCACCATATCTCCAACAATACACTACATACCCACCTCAACTGGTATGTGATGACTCCAATGTTATGTTGGGACATATGTCCTATTGGTTGATAATTATTTAAATCTGTTTCTATGCATGTGCTATGTTGAAATATTCCAACATTGGTGGCATGGTGCCATCAACATACCTGAATGCTGTTGTTATTACCACTGTGGTCCCATATATGCATGTGTTCCGTTTGCTATGCAACTATTCCGTATCTGGTGTCTGGGTTAATGGGAATATCTATGCATGCTGTTATACCTAACCCTGGACTGTATTGACTATTACTAACCCACATATATTGATACACCATAAACACCATAGCACGTATGGGAATGCGGGTCCCAGCGGACCCACCTGTCCCACCTCAGCTGGGCGTGGCACTGGGCACCAGCACATCTGGGGCCCAATCCAGGACCTCCTCGTCCTTTTGTCCTGCACCACCTTCGGGTGGAACCACCTCAGGCGATGGGGCTCACCCCCCCTGGGAGAGGGTGCGGACAGGAAGCTGCCACTCATCGCCAGGTCTGGGTCGTGGTGCGTAGAGAGCTTGATCAGCAGTTTGGAGATCTTCTATTCCAGCTTGAGGGCCACGTGTCATGACTAGAGGGTTGGCCTGGCTCTCTGGCTCAGCTCCCAGCACAGCCACCTTCAGGGCTGTGAAGATGCAGTGGTGACTGCCCATGGATGGGGATCTCAGTCCCACTGTTTCCACTAGGGGCTCATGGGCTTCCAATTTCCCAAAAGCCCTCCTCATCAAGGTGTTTACCCTCCACATGTGTCATATACCGTCCCTGCATGTGTTTTGTTTGTCTTGTCTGTTAACCTATCCAACCTACCTCCCCCAAATATACCTAATATCCCTCCCTAACATCCCACTCTCACCTGAAAAAAAAAGGGAAATCTGTTCCCAAAAAAAAATATCGCCCCATACATAGCTGTCCATTTCGCACACATGTCCACTGGACACATGTAATCTGGTCTGATTGGCATCACAACATATTATTGTTGTCCTCACCCCTCTCTCAGAGGTTTAAGTGTGCAAGCCTACCTTCAAATTCAGTGTATATGCACAGCTGTTGCTGTAAAAGAAATGGGCAGCTATGGACCTTCCCTACACCCTCCTGCACATCCCTAGCTATTTTCCACACAGTCTTTCTCTCTTTGTGCCCCTTTTTTACCACTTTACTATCAACCCTTTTTTTTTCTTTTAAAGAAATTAGCATGGGGGTAAGCAGGAGTAAGCACTTTTAAGCAGCAGTAATTGTTTGTGCGGGGGTAAGCAATGCCTACACAGGTTAAGAAATTTAGAAGCTAACTGAGTATAAGAAACTGTAACCGGAAATTAGCAGTGCTTACCTTCGCACAAACCCATGCAAACCCGCTTACAACTGCTTAAAAGTGCCTTAATTACTCTGTATCCAATGGCCCATGTCCTGCCCAGTAGCAAAATAAACAGCCTCTGCAAGGTTCGAACCCAGGACCCTGCACACATTAGCCAAAGTGATTTACCACTAAGCCTTGTCAGACATGCATAACTCTGATGTTTTCACAAACATATCATCCAGCCCAGTCATTCAATAGTACAGGAAATGTATCTAAACATGTAGATGTATGTGTGTGTGTGTGTGTGTGTGTGTGTGTGTGTGTGTGTGTGTGTGTGTGTGTGTGTGTGTGTGTGTGTGTATTTATACCTAAATAGATATATACATATCTATATATGTAGATATAATCATATATATAGAAATATATACATATATAAAAATAAGGGTGATGTGCAGAGCTGTAGTAACCACAGAGGGTTTACATTGATCAGTCACAGCATGAAGTTATGGGAAAGAGTAGTGGAAGCTAGGTTAAGAAGGGATGTAATGATTAGTGATCAGCAGCATGGACTCATGGTGGGAAAGCACTACAGATGCGATGTTTGCTCTGAGAGTGTTGATGGAGTAGTATAGAAAAGGTCAGAAGGAGTTGCATTTTGTTTTTGTAGACTTAGAGAAAGCATATGACAGGGTGCCTAGAGAGGAGTTGTGGTATTGTATGAGGAAGTCGGGAGTGTCAGAGAAGTATGTAGGAGTGGTACAGGATATGTACAAGGGTAGTGTGACAGCAATGAGGTCTGTGGTGGGAGTGACGGATGCGTTTAAGGTGGAGGTGGGATTACATCAAGGATCTGCTCTGAGCCCTTTCTTATTTGCAATGGTGATGGACAGATTGACAGACAAGATCAGACAGGAATCCCCGTGGACAATGATGTTTGCAGATGACATTGTTATCTGTAGTGAGAGTAGGGAACAGGTGAAGGAGACCCTGAAGAGATGGGGATATGCTCTAGAGAGAAGAGGAATGAAGGTCAGCAGGACTAAGACAGAATATATGTGTGTAAATGAGAGGGAGGATAGAGGAATGTTGAGGATGCAAAGAGTAGAGGTGGTGAAGGTGGATGAGTTTCAATACTTGGGATCAATAGTTCAGAGTAATGGTGAGTGTGGAAGAGAGGTGAAGAAGAGAGTACAGGCAGGATGGAGTGGGTGGAGACGAGTACCAGTAAGAGTGAAAGGGAAGGTCTACAAAAGTGTAGTGAGACCAGCTATGTTATATGGGTTGGAGACAGTGGCATTGACAAAAAGGCAGGACTTTGAGCTGGATGTGGCAGAGTTAAAGATGTTAAGATTTGCACTGGGTGTGACGAGGGTGGACAGGATTATAAGTATATTAGAGGGTCAGCCCAGATTGGAAGGTTTGGAGACAAAGCCAGAGAGGCAAGATTATGTTGTTTTGGACATGTGCTGAGGAGGGATGCTGAGTATATTGGGAAAAAGATGCTAAGGATGAAGCTACCAGGTAACAGGAAAAGAGGAAGGCCTAAGATAAGGTTTATGAATGTGGTGAGAGAGGACATGCAGGTGATTGGTGTGGCAGTGCAAGATGCAGAGGACAGGATGAAATGGAAACAGATGATCCGCTGTGGCGACCCCTAACAGGAACAGTCGAAAGATGATAAATATATATATATATATATATATATATATATATATATATATATATATATATATATATCAAAACATATATACATACATATGCATACATCTATAGATATATATGTCTACATCTATATGTAATACACACATACATACAGCAAAAAAAAAAAAAATATATATATATATATATATATATATATATATATATAGATAGATAGATATATATGTAGGTATATACAGACATACATCTGTAGATAAAAATGGGACCCTAACAAAAACATATATGTCCACATGCACCATTAATGGGGCTGAGGGGGCCCAAACAACATATGTCTTGTACGTATAGATACCCCCCCCACAGCCAAACATGTCTGCCCTGCAATACACTACCAACTGTTGCAGATCCCATAACCAGGACCTGACACAACATGGGCACAAGATGTTAACAGTACTCCAACCCACCTATATGATGTCAGGCTGGTACATCAGGGAATGTACAATTTGGAAGCAATCAACATACTTAGGATACATATACACAGACACATATATGCAGATACAGATATATATATATATATATATATATATATATATATATATATATATATATATATACACACACACACACACACACACATATATATATATAGATATATATGTAACTACACATACACACACACACAGATATGTATAGGAAGATACATATGTAGAAGGTTTACACAATATGGAACAGCCACTATGCCTACAGTTACCACCTTACCAACTGAAAACTGTATTAGCCACCCATACAAATGACAATTGTTGCCTGCAACATATACCCACAGAAAGGTCAAAGGATATAACACCACACACAGGTTTGCATACATGGGAAAGCTTTATTTATGTACTATTACAGTTGTATATGCCATGTCATATAGCTGTTTAGACAACGACATACATATAAACAGAGTAATACAACTGTGAAACAGTTATATTAATACAGTAGTCTGGAAAAGTTTACTTATATTGCTGTCCAGGTCGAGGCTTTCAAGTAGTACAATAGTAAAGACAGACTGGGCCACAGGATACCAATCAATCAACAGTAAGTAATACAGATGTATAGTCCAGCAGCCTCTATCTACACTCTGTACACAATCCCTAGGGGGTAAAGACTTTAGCTGACACAATGTGATGTATCTGTTAAATAACAAGGCATAACTGACACCATCACAATCACACTGACAAACAGAAAAGTCTGTATGGCAGGAGGCAGTAGGCCTGCATTTACCCAAGGTGAATTGTATGGTAATATACATCCGGATACCTTAAGGCAGCTTAACCCTGATATCCCCACATGTTGTAACAGCCTAGGATAGTTATGGTGCATCCCCCCCAGACTCAATAATACAGGGTCATATACCACTGTTACATACACTGGCCTCTGCAGTGCATAAGGGCACACATGTATTGTGTAGGTGATGCCCACACATATATGGACCCAACCCCACAGTATGTGTGGGGAACACAATAGCAGTGGACTGATGGCAGGAATGGCAGCATAACATACTCACAGCCCACTGCATAACAACCCCTGACAGCATGTCATATGTACAAAGCCTGGTATGTAGGTGGAGGACAGGGGCCGGAACACAGGCTCATATGTGTAAAACTCTTGTCACACTAAGCAAGTCGCTGGTGTTACAGGATAATCTGCAACATACCTGTAGTCAGGAATATGAAGTTAGAAACAGAAATGGATGTAGTCATGTACTGATAGCATTCAACACACACACTGCCCAGTGATACATTTGACACAAAACCTGTGAGGTGGACAGACAAAATAGGCACACCTCTGGCCATCAAGTGGATAGGCCTACAGTTGAGAGCTATGCAGATAGACTGCATTCCAAGTTAAACTAGTATGTACCCACAAACCCTGTAACACCAGAGCTATACAATGCAGACAGCAACACTACTCACACTCTGTCTGCAGTTCTGGAACCTCCTACAAATATGTAGCTGGCCTGAGTGTGCAGGTTCTCCTGTAAGAGGTATTGCTACCTGCTGTCTGTAACACTGCTGCCCACACACAGTAAGGATGTCCATCATACAGGAAAGGTAAAGGGACCATGCCTACATGATGTAGGGATTTATAGTAGCTGGTTTCCATGACAGTGGTAATTGGAAGTACTACACAGCATGCTGCTTGCAAGTAGCAAGTGGAGGACACTGATTGGTGCAGATGCCATTACCCGATCATGTGCATCACCTACAAATTTCATGCTGCAAGCTATGCAAAGCAGCTCATTCCATTTACTGGAGAGAGACTGACAGTGTGTGAGAAAGAGAGAGGGAGAGTGTGTGTGCACGTATAAGGCACAGAAAAAAAAAACATCCAGAAGAGTCTGCATTCCCAGAACAGGTATGTGAAGTGTATATGTATCTAACTGACCATAGTACTTGGTGCATAATGATGGGATAGATGATGTGGAATGATTTATATGTGCCTTCAGGTGTTGTTGTTGTAATGATGTTCATCTGAACAACTGCTAAGGACAATAGAGTCTGTCCCTGTGGGTAGTGGGCCATACCCATCAGATGTGCAGCACAGCACTGACTGATAAGATGTAAGCCATTATAGTGTGTGTTGTGTAATGGGAAGTATGTATATTACGTGGCCAATAGATGGTCATGGAAGTAATACCATAATGATGGACACGTGGGTTCCACAGCACACCTCTTGCAGGATACTCAGGTTAATCTGTATTGTAGCATGCAGGAATGCCATAGGTGTATAATAGAGCTACCTGTGCAATCCGGCCTTACATATAACCCCCTAATGTCAGGCTGTGTCCATATGTGGCACCTGTCTGTGTTCTAGCATGGCAGAACACTGCAGCTGTGCAGGAAGGTATTGTGAGATTGTGGACCTGATGTCTGAATGCACCCCACATATAGGTATGCATATGTGTACATATATATATATATATATATATATATATATATATATATATATATATATATATATATATATATATATACAGGTATGTCCACAAATATACAGATACCCTTGTGTAGACATATATATGAGCACATATATACATCACATATATCTACACATATATAGCTATATACCTATATGAACATATCTACATATATACAAACACACACAAACATATATGTATGTAAATACATGTCCCCTATATTGCTACCACAGTGCTGCATACTATGGGTGAGGAAACAGCACACATAGCAATGCACACAGATATCTACAGCTGTCAGTGTCTGCAACATGGATGGGTATGTCACATGTGAACCCCTTGTTGGGACCACATTGCCCTTGTCTGTGAAGTATGGAATGGGAATATGGGGAAGTAGAGGAGGTATAGTTGTGGAGGTGGTCAGGGCTGGTAGATATAGAGGGGTGGTATGTGACACATGTGGTGGGTAAACACCCTGGATGGTGTGTGTGGTCTGTAATGTGGATGCCCCATAGGCCCTGATATGGACACAATGGGAACAAGCCTCCCACCCACTGCTACTCACAACAGCAGTCCACATCCCAAAGGTGCCTGGCCTGGAGGCTGAGCAGGGGGAGCATGTGGACCCTGTCAATGTGTACTAGGTGCCTCAAGGTGATATAGCACATCCCACATGTGTCTGTGGAGCTTGTTATGGAACAGACCCTGGACCTGTCCTCAGGGGACAGGAACATGTCTGCGTGTGCCCCTTGAGGGGGACAACATCCCCTGGATTGGTTCCACCTGACAGTATTGCTGGACCAGTACATGAGGAGGCCCTAGCATGGGTCACACATGTGATGTGGCCTGGTAACATGAATAGATGAGTTTGGAGAGGTGATTCTGCTGGCCAATAGTACATATACATGCTTTTGAATCACTGTTATAGAACATATGTTGGTAGTAATAGTCTACACAATCCCATAACATGTCCAACAGCATGCATAGATAACCACAATAACACAGAATGTCAGATGTGCAGCAAACACATAGCAAGCATACCACGGCATATATGGAACCATTGTGGCCCTGACAATGGCATGCAGGTGAGTAGTCTGTAACAGGCCAGCAATGATAGTGTTCACACAGGAAACATGGCTACAAACACATTGCACAAAGTGTGGTACAGTACATTATGCCCCACTGGTAGATATACTGTAGCCATACATTTTGAGTTGTGTGTACAGTTTGTTGTCACTGATATGGTGGAGGGGTGACAGTGATGTGTATTAAGAACTGTGGTACCCTTGCTGCATGACTTGCTCACACCTGTGTCCATCTTTATGTCTTTCAGGCACAATGTCTCATGGAAGGCTGCCAGCCTACACAGCAGCTGAGAATGAAATCCTGCTGAATTAAATAATACAGCACTATGCTATGATGTCAGACTCCATAACCGCAGTTATGAGCAGGTCTGGCATCATTGTTTTGACCTGCTTCGTAATCCCCGTAGGTGTGCTGCTGCAGTCTGGGGGGATCACCTCACCACAAGGGAGGAGCCATGTCATCCATCCCCCCTGACATGTCTGTAGGAGCTCCTGGCTAGCCTCGTGGCACCTGCCCATCCGGCCATCCACCAACCGCCAGACACCTTTGTGGAGGTGGGTGCCACCCACACACCGACCAAGGACCATGCAGGTAAGGCCACAGGCCACATCTGTAGACCACTGTTGCTTATACATCTGCATCGGTACATGTAGATCATGCATATCTGACATGTCATAGATATATTTTGTTGCCACATAGTAGTGATAAACAGGTGTCCATATGTGGTAGTATTGTGGAAATGTACTGCTGATGCATTGTAATACTGCACCCACCCTGTAGCAATGCCAAAGGTGTGGCCACTGACTTTGTATCTCTCACACTCTTATGTAGGTCCCTCTGGCATACCACCAAGGCAATAGCCTGTAGCTGGTGAGTATGGTTTATGTAGATGCTTGCCAATACACTGGGCATGTAATGGCAATGGTATATCCCATGCACACATCTAGCACACCTACCCAGAATGCATGCTGTACATCTGCATGTATTGTTGCTGTGAAATGCACAGCATCACAGGGGTGACCATGATGGGGTATTGGAAGGGTATGTCAGACACCTGCATGATAACTAACATCCTGTCATTGTGGAATGCCTCCACAGGGAGTAACATAATGGTGGGAGACATGGCCTACAGTAGGGACATGTATGGAGCAACACCCATATACAGTGCAACACCAGTGTATATACCTGTAGGATAATGGCAACTGCTGCAGAGATGCACTATGGCATAAGGCATTACAGTGGTCCACATTATCAGCTGGGACTAGGCTGTAACATGTGGTGTTCAGTGTATGGGACACTGCAAAGTGACACACATGTGTAGGGCTTACTTGTCATGCATCTGCAAAAAATTGTCAGCATGACACACCAGTGCACTGCAGTAGGGATCCTAAGGATACTAAGAATGGCTCTATCTGCCCATAGTCAGGTTCAGGACCTGTGGCAGCCATAACCCTACCCCCACAGCAATAGTGCCAGCAGTGTGTAAACACCAAGGGATGTGCACATGAGTAGACCTTGCAATCATGCAGAATAGGGGGACATGTGTAGGGCAGACTGAGCATACACTGGCAAATGCAGATGGCCCACACTGGTATACCCCTGCCAGGAGTAGTGACTGCTGTAGTACATGCAACAAGAGGTGCGACAGATTGTCATGATAAGGGTGTGCACACATATGCCCATACTGTGTGTATACATCATGGTCAGCATCCACACACCTAACACATTCCGTAGACACTGCATGCAAAATTACAGGACATATGTCACATATTGGGCTCATGTACTGTTAAGATATGCAGTGATGTGGTCCCATGGCAGATCAAGGATGTGTGTGTCATATCAATAAGGGTGTAGACACCCACCATAGCCATGGTAGGTTCTGATGGTTGTCAGTATAAGAATATTGGATTGGTCATACATGGTCCGCTGATGTTGAGAGCTGTGAATCAGACATCAGGTATTCACAAATGGCATCTGTCCACATATCATCCCAGGTATGTGTTGCTGGAAAACATAGGGGCTGTGAGCATTAAAGCTGACATAACCGACACAGTAGTACACATTCAGCAATAGGCTGTATACCTGTGAGGTATGGTGCATGGTACATGGCAGGGTGCAGAACAGGTGCACAGCAATACTGTGTACATGGGTACAGTGGTATCCAGGAGAAGGGGCTTCACCTAGTCACACAGCACATGCATCACACACATGTATACTCTTGCTAGCATGGATTGACTCTGGCTGCACTGCATGCTGTTGGGTACCATATGTTATGCATGTTGACAGATGGGTAATAGGAGGACTGTGTGTACTATCATTGTGCAGTCTCACCTGTATGTGTGTGTGCATTCTGGTGGGTAATTAGTTTGTCTGCAGGGTCACTCTGATGAAGTGGAGGGAGGTTGATGCATGTAGGATGCATGTGTGCATGTGTGTGTGTTTGTCTGGCTGGCCATGAATGCACATGTGTGATTGTGGGGTGTTCATACAGCAGTACCTCCCTCTGGGATCATGCAGTACATGGACATGGACTGCCACATTACACACCAGGAATACTTGTCATGTTTGTAATCACAGAACAGCTGATAGTATAATATGGTCTGTAGCATGGAACAGGCATTGAGAGGGGAAGGTAGACACCAGGTACACCCTTAATATCACATTCAGCAGAGAGGTCACCTACAACTGACGTATGCAGCACTACAGATGCATTGGGGAAGTACTAGTCAACACAAGGGAGTGTAGCCATATATTACAGTTGTCACATGATAGGCTGATTGAGCAGCATATCTGGCATGTACTGAGCATTACATACACATGACACAACAGTGTGTGATATTATGGATTGAACATAGTAACCCACACATATAAGGGCCATGCTCATGATGTCCGGACATACACAGGGTGAACACCGAATGACAGTAGTGAGGCCATCTAATACCACTACACACAGGTCAGGCAGGTAATGTAGTAACAGATCTTGTGTTGTGATCGCTTGTCTAGGCATTTAGAGGATGATATGTTAATGAGTGGTATCAATGTGTTCATGTTACCAAGTGTGATGGGGTACACATGGACAAATACGTGGGACTGTCTGTAAAGTCATGGACAGGTAGATATTACAGTGGTGTGTGTGTGTGTGTGTGTGTGTGTGTGTGTGTGTGTGTGTGTGTGTGTGTGTGTGTGTGTGTGTGTGTGTGTGTGTGTGTGTGTGTGTGTGTGTGTGTGTGTGTGTGTGTGTGTGTACTGTTAGGCAATGTTGTACAGGTTTTAAAGTGCATTTATTCTTTTCCCCCACAGGTGGCAAGTTGGGTCAGGGTCCCTCCTGCATGCCAGCTGATGTTGGTGTCCATACAGACACCGAAGATGATGATAGTTCTGTTGAGGCACAGATGGGGTGTTAGGGGCCAACACTGTGCCATCATTTGACATCCCCCTTTTAGACACCCCAACCCCGCACACAGTTTCAGTGCCTATGCATACCCTATCACCAGTGGCCATAGCTGAGGGACAGCTGGCATTTGGTGGCAGTGCACATAAAAGTGTGGTATCCATACCTAGTGTGTCTGGTCGTAGCAGGCATAGCCAGATGTTTGGCAGGGCACCACATAGGCAAATGTCCCAGGGTGCTCATAGTAGGGCCGCTGGACATCATGCCCCTGGCAGAAGAAACATAGCTGGTACCAGCAAGCGCATGTTTCAGGCTGTCATGATGGTGCAGGCACATATGGAATGTTACACCAGACAGAGCCTGAAGCTGCAGAGGGCTGCTCTCACATCTGTAAGTGACAATGTCCATGAACTGTCTGGTGCCATCCGTGCTTATACAGAGCTCATGGACAGATGGTCTGGTGAAATGATGGCCCTCATCGACCGTGGTATGTCCGTGCTTGAACGTGTGGTGGGGGTGTGGTGATGGCCGTGTGGACATAGGCCAGCAACACCAACAGCTAGCAGTAAACAAACATGCTAGGACACCAATGGGCTTCCATAGTGGCAGTACCAGCCCTGGCAGTGCACGGGGGCACTGTCCACATCACACCACAGCAGGCCACATGCACATGGTCCTGGCCAGTCCAAGGAGGGACCTGGTACCAGCAGACATTTGTCATCAGCAGGTGAGAGTAGCACATCAAGGCCTGTACCTGGATGTGCCCATGGAACCCCTGGCAGGCACAGTCCACGTGCCCATGGCCGGAGGCAGTGAACTGCACACCCTGCCAGGTATGGCCTGCAGCTGTCCATAAACACCTGTGTAGGGCAGCCACATGGCAGAACTGTGTGCATGCATAACCACACACTATACAAACACACCTAGGACAACCCCATACCTACAAACACCACATCACCACATCCAGCTCACCTCAGTACACCCCTCACCCACACACATGGTGTCAAATGTATGGCCCACCCTTAGCCTCTGGCAAATCAACAACATACCCTGTGCATATGATGATACCTGTGCCACATCCCTGTCATCCATACCATCAATGTAGGGATAGACTAATATGGTTCTGATGCACATGGTGACTGTACTACAGTGTACCACAGTACTGCAGTGTAACACATTGTAAGGAGAGAAGTGTTGGGAGGGTGGCCTAATGGTTAAGGTGTTTGCCTTATAAACACAAGGTGCGGGGTTTGAGTCTCACAAGGGATAATTGACTAGGCTTAAAATGGCTTGCTAGGGCAGTTAGCCCAGTACTAATCTATGAACTTATGAATATATGTCAGGTAGTGTAGCCATCCAGCAATGATGCATTATAGCTGTTAGTAACACTGGTCGATTGTGGTCTCTATAATGTTATCCATTTGTGTTGTAGGTGCACATGCGTCAGCATGAGGATGGTCTTTAGTCATATTCCACAATGGGGTATGGCACTGTGGTGACACCATGGCTGGGACATATCTGTGGTGCAGTTGAACACAAGTCACAGGTTAGTATAACAGTTATTGCCTGTGCCACAAGGACAGTTGACCCGCTGGGGTGCGTATACCCTGCAACCTGATATAGACCCATCCAAATACATGCACACTGCTTTTTGGCAACACTGGGACTAGACCCCTACCTTGGTATGTAGTGATACTGAAGTGTGTGGCTTACATTGCACACACAACATAGCGTTTAGGGTGAGGTGTGTCCCAGGTTACATGCTACATGCAGGACATCCCCAGACATGTACAGTATGCTAATAGGGGATGTAATGGGTGTATATGGACAACACGTAGTGTGACATACTTTCATATACACATTAACAGACACATAACAGGCAGACACACATTCGAGAGACCAGGGCCTAACGCTGCTAACTAACTTGACCATGTACGAAACAAAGTAAGGCAACAGAAGCAATGAGTAATTCTTCATTCTTCTATGGTGGGAGGATGGTATAATGGTTAAGGTGTTTACCTTACAGACACAAGGTGCAAGTTTGATTCTCACATGGGGATAATTGGCTAGGCTTGAAATGGCCCACAAGGGCAGTTAGTGTAGTACTAATCTATGAACCTAAGAATAAAGGATTACTCATTGCTTCTGTTGCCTTACTTTGTTTTGTGTTTGTGGAGTTGGAGTATTTGCTGCTTTTTATAACTTGACCATGTGTCCAATGTGTTACAGTAGGCTGCACACAACACATGCATAACTGGCCTGGATTGTGGTATCAGTTACCTGTATGGTTGATGGTGGCAGTGGTAACCATAACATGGTTCATGGGACATATACCGGGTGTACCTTGGTGTAATGACAGTGTGCACAGCACCCACATCCCCCAGTGGATATTGTACTCCCTGTAACCCATGATGACACTTTGCCATACCTACCATCACACATTGGCCATGACTGTGATACAAACCATGTATACCCCAACAGTGGTACTACAGGGATATGTATCTAATGCACATGCCACACGCATAGTAGGGTGTTGCATTGTCATGCCTCACCTATGGACAGCAACAACACTATATTTACTACTGTGTAGCAATGGGTATTGTAATAGTAGTTTGTGGCCTCAGAATGCTGTACCCTACAGATATATGGACATGCACACATACACACACTTGCCAGAACACAATGGGTATCCTATGCCTATCAACCTATTTGTACAACACTGTTGTGCTGGTACTGCAAGGCTCGTGCAGCCAGTATGGAGAGGAGCTTAACAGGGTATATGTAATTTTAAAAAACACACAAGGTAGCGATAACGAGTGAAGCCGACAGACTGGACACCGTTCTGCAATTCACAAAAATTTTATTCAGAGTAAGCGCTTTCGGTAGAGAGCAATCTCTCCACCTTCATCAGACAACCCCATGTGCACAAACAATCACCTTATATCATAACCACACCTAATTAGTTCATTACTTAATTAAAGTAATTAAAGGTGACTGTATTGCAACATTTTTTACAAAACGTCAATTTTAAATGCCAGGAAATCCGGCAAGAAAACCACAATATTAAACAATTCAATCAAACGTATTAAATGGAATTACATTAACATTGCATTAACATTACATTAACTTAAAAGCACGCAAAACAATTCACTTATAGATGGAACCCAGTTGTTTAGTATATGTAAAATCTAAAAAGGTTATTATATCTCCATGATTTATTAAGTTAAATTTTAAACTTAAATTACTTCTTGGATTTGTATGTTGATTTGCTTTTAATACCATATGTGTTTACATATTTAATGTATATAGTGGAGCTTTGCTTTTAAGTTAATGTATTTGCTTATTTTTGTCATTATTATTTACTAGTATATAGTGGAGCTTTTCTCCTCAGGCCTCTGCTGAAAATGGACATGTATCCAGCCAGACTAGCCCGGTCAACAAATGTAAAATAAAAAAATAAAATAAAATAAATAAATACATATGTGTGTATTTAAATATATATGTGTTTGTACTAAGGGATCAGAAGGGATATAGGTGTTTACATATTTAATGTATATTTCAAATATGTAATTTATTTGAGATGTTTAAAACTCTTTAAAACCTTTGAAACCATTTGCAACGTTTTATCCAATAAATGTAAAAAACGTCAACCCCCCCCCCTTTTTATATATAAATATACAAACCAAAAATATATAAAACTCAAGAAATTCACCATAAATACAACCTTGTGGCTTATACATCTTAAATTAAAAATATCAATACCTGATTCCTTAAATACAGGAAAATTTAAAAATCACATCAAATATATTTACATAATTAAATGACAATATCTGTATGCACATATGCACATATGCCTTACTCTATTGTTCAGCATAACTTCCATATTAATAACTTCCATATTAATTGATTGACATCATTTGGGCTTCAATATAACTGTGTGCGTACCTCATAGAGGAGTGTATAAATAAATGAGTGTATAAATACTATGACTTCTATGACTACTATGTCTGGACCATGTTATGACAAGTCCTATAAACAACATTTACAAATACCCAATTCGAACCCCTATCAAGACGTTCTCAATAAAACTATGCTGGGTATTTGTGATTATTTAATGGTACATTCCCCAAGAATGCACAAAACCACCACTGCAAACTGTCGAAGGTTTGAAGTAGTATTCTCCCTAATCATTAATCATTTAACTACCAATCCTATCTCTTAAGTGCCTTAAGTTTCAGAATACACTTAATGGACACCACCTCATTGAGACCTGGAAAACAATATGATGAAGTACGAATCTGCCAAAATACTTCCTGTTCCTCAAGCTGTAGCTGCCAAGGGCCACCCCTAATTTGTGGTTGTACTTGTTGAATTACAGTGAACATAAATGAATGGTCAGAGAACTGGTTGACATGTTTCGCAAGGGCATTGTTCATATCAAGGATGTCAATAGCATTTATATGCTCGTATATCCTTTTCTTAAATGCCCTATCGGTCTTACCGATGTAAAACGCAGGACATTGCTTACAAAATGCCACGTAAACGACTCCCTTTGAGTTGCAATTAAATCTGTCATTAATCCTATACTCTATACCAACCATAGATACCTTTAACCCCACGAAAATGAATTTACAATATGGGCAACAACCACACTTGTTCATTCCCCTTTTCAACTTGTTGGACGTGGGGGTAGGTCTCTCTAAGAGGTTCTTTAAATTTTGTCCTCTCCTATATGTGAACCTGGGCTCTTCTCCAATACTTTTTATAAGTTCACGATCTTTTTTTAATATCTCCCAATTTTTAACAAAGATGTTTCTGATAGCTTTAAAATCCATACAATAAGTAAACAGAAAGGGGATGTTACCAATCCCATATCCATTGTTGTTATCCTTAGATTTTACTACCATTGTACCTTCTCTAAGAATAGGTTGAAAATGGCCAGTTTCCCTTTTAATGATTACTTCTTGCCTGATTTTATCTACAAACGCATTTGGGTATCCCCTCAATAAGAACATTGAAAAAATGTTGTCGCATTCCTGCAAGAAGTCATCATGTTCGGAAACCATCCTGGCTGCTCGAACAAACTGGCCTTTCACTACACTTCTCTTCTGATGCACAGGATGAGAACTGGTGAAGTGTAAGTAGGTGTTTGAAAATGTTGGTTTCCTAAAAATGGTTGATATTAGTTTATTTGAACCCAAATCCTTTCTTATTTTGACATCAAGAAATGTTATTTCATTATCATCACTAGAATAAGTGAACTCAAGAAATTCGGTTGAGTTAGAAATATTCTCAATGAAATTCGAAATTAAGTGACGAGGACCATTCCAAAGAAAGAACATGTCATCCTGGTACCTTGTGTACCAAGAGACGTTCTTTTGATGTAATTCATTCTGAAACAAATATTGGTGTTCCCATTGTGCCAGAACACTATTGGCAAAAGTACAGCCACAAGGGGAACCCATGGCAATGCCTGTTGTTTGAAGATAGTATTTATCCTTAAACACAATATAATTGTTGGTGAGGATAACATCAAGTAAGATTTCCACAAGATACATTTGCTCGTGTGAAGCTCCTTTACGGAGCATAAAATCCACGATCCACTCAACTCCAACCTGATGTGGGATGACCGTGTATAAATCCTTGATGTCAACCACTAAAAATATGTGTTTTGGATTAAATGGAATTTTTCCAATGGTCTCAAGAAAGCCCCAAGAATCTCTACAAATTTGTTCTTCCAACTTAAGCATAGGTTTTAAAATACTATCAACTAATTTGGCGCAGGCATATGTAATTGAACCCCTACCGTCCACTATCGGACGGAAAGGGGGATCCACGATGTCCTTGTGGATCTTAGGTGCACCAAAAATGGCAGGGATCCTTGGGGCTAGCATGGAAATATATTGTAGGGTATCATTATCAATGGTACCCTGGAGTTGGACAACTCCACATTGAACAACTTACACAATGGAGGGTGCTATACACACAGTTTCCCTTTCCTTTTTGGACAAGTTGGATGAATTTGATTTAAAACTTTTCCGCTGCAGGAAGTTGCAGCTGGAAACATCTTATTTACGTGAGTGTATAAATAAGCATATTGTCCCCAAGGGCCTGTGTCAATGGCGGTTTCCAGCAGGCCTTATAAACAATTCTGCTTTCCACAAGGAATTGTTGGGGCTTTTCGACAGACAGGCATTCGAATTTATGGATGCCTTAATAAATTTCTATGCAGTGGAAATTACATTTTTGCAAGAGGAACTGTCGAAATTGGAATCTTTTTTACTTCAACATGTTGATTTTCTAAGGTATAAATATGATTACCTTAGAATTTTATCTAGCATCGAAGCTTCAATAGCAAAGATGCTTAATAATAAGAAATGTAAGATGGAAAGGGATGTTGGGGAATACAAGAATAATAAAGCATATCCCCACCTTTGGGGGCTTGGGCCCCCTTTGGAAATTTTTTTAAAAAAACCCCCAAAATTTTTCCCCCCCCCCCCTTTTTTAAAAAAATTTTTAAAAAATTTTGTGCCCCCAAAAATAGGGTTTTTTAAAAAAAAAATTTTTTTCCCCAAAAAAAAAAAATTTTAAAATT
This sequence comes from Protopterus annectens, assembly GCF_019279795.1. Lineage (NCBI taxonomy): Eukaryota > Metazoa > Chordata > Ceratodontiformes > Protopteridae > Protopterus > Protopterus annectens. The sequence continues at coordinate 1,753,726,068 of NC_056726.1, read as the reverse complement.
TTTTTTGAAAAAAAAAAATTTTTTTTTTCCCCTTTTTTGGGTTTCCTTTTGGCCCAAAAAAAAAAATTATTGGGGGGGAAAATGGGGGGGGGGGTTTCCCCGGGTTTTTAAAAAAAAATTTTTTTTAAAAAACTTTTAAAATTAAAAATTTTTTTTTTCCCTTTTTTTCCCCCTTTTTTTTTTTAAAAAATTTTTTTTTAAAATTCCCTTTTTGGGAAAAAAAAAAACCCTTTTTCCCCCCGGGTTTTGGGGTTTGGGTTTTTTTTTTTTTTGGGTTGTTTTTTGGGGGGGAAAAGGGGGAAAAAAAAACGTTTTTTTGAAAAAAAACCCTTTTTTTTCCCCCCGGTTTTTTTTAAAAATTTTTTGGGGAAAATTTTTTTTCCCCGTTCCTTTTAAAAAAAAAGGGGGGGAAATTTAAAAAAAAATTAAAAAAAAAAAAGGGGGAAAAACCCCCTTTTTTTAAAACCCTTTTTTAAAAAAAAATTTTAAAACCAATTTAACCCCCCCCCCCAAAAAAACCCCTTTGGAAAAAATTTTTAAAAAAATTTAAATTCCAAATTAAAAAAAAAATTTTTTTTAAAAAAAAAGAAAAAAAAAAAAAAAAAAAAAGGGAAACCAAAAAAAAAAAAATTTTTAAAAAAAACCCAAAAAAATTTTAAAAAAGGGGGGGAAAAAATTTTTTGGGGGTTAAAAAATTAAATTTTTTTTCCCCCCTTTTTTTTTAAAAATTTTAAATTAAAAAAATTTTAAATTTTTTTTTTTTTAAAAAGGGGAAAAAATTTTTTTTTTGGGGGGGGGGGTTTTTTTTTTTTCAGAAAAAAATTTTTTTTTTTTAAAATTTTTTTTAAAAAAAAATTTAAAAAAAAATTTTTTTTTAATTTTTAAAACCCCAATTTTTTAATAAAAAAAAATTTTAAAAATTTAAAATTTTAAAAAAAAAAATTTAAAAAAATTTCCCAAAAAAATTTTTTTTAAAAAATTTAAAAAAAAATTTTTTTTTAAATGAAAACCAAAAGGGGAAAAATTTTTTTTTAAAAAATTCCTTTTAAAAATTCCAAACCCCTTTTTTTTTTTTTTTAAGGGGAAAAAAGGTTAAAAAAACGGGTTTTTAAAATTTTTTTTTAAAAAAAATTTTTCCTTTTCCCCAAAATTTTTTCCCCCCCTTTTAAAAAAACCCCCCGGCAAAACCCCCAAAAACCCCCCCTTTTTAATTAAAGGGGCCCAAAAAATTTTTTTAAAAAAAATTTTTAAAAGGGGGAAAAAAAAAATTTTGGGGTTTTTGGGCCTTGGAAAATTAAAAATTCCAAAAAAAAATTTTTTTTTAAAAATTTAAACCCCCCCCCCGGGGGGGTTGGGGGTGGATTTTTTTTGGGGGGAAAAAAAATTTTTTTTTTAAAATTTTTTTTTAAAAAAAATTTTTTTTTTTAAAAAAAATTTAAAAACCAAAAAAATTTTTTTTTTTTTAATTTTGGGGGGAACAAAAAAAAAATTTTTAAAAACCCCTTTTACACAAGGTACCAGGATGACATGTTCTTTCTTTGGAATGGTCCTCGTCACTTAATTTCGAATTTCATTGAGAATATTTCTAACTCAACCGAATTTCTTGAGTTCACTTATTCTAGTGATGATAATGAAATAACATTTCTTGATGTCAAAATAAGAAAGGATTTGGGTTCAAATAAACTAATATCAACCATTTTTAGGAAACCAACATTTTCAAACACCTACTTACACTTCACCAGTTCTCATCCTGTGCATCAGAAGAGAAGTGTAGTGAAAGGCCAGTTTGTTCGAGCAGCCAGGATGGTTTCCGAACATGATGACTTCTTGCAGGAATGCGACAACATTTTTTCAATGTTCTTATTGAGGGGATACCCAAATGCGTTTGTAGATAAAATCAGGCAAGAAGTAATCATTAAAAGGGAAACTGGCCATTTTCAACCTATTCTTAGAGAAGGTACAATGGTAGTAAAATCTAAGGATAACAACAATGGATATGGGATTGGTAACATCCCCTTTCTGTTTACTTATTGTATGGATTTTAAAGCTATCAGAAACATCTTTGTTAAAAATTGGGAGATATTAAAAGAAGATCATGAACTTATAAAAAGTATTGGAGAAGAGCCCAGGTTCACATATAGGAGAGGACAAAATTTAAAGAACCTCTTAGAGAGACCTACCCCCATGTCCAACAAGTTGAAAAGGGGAATGAACAAGTGTGGTTGTTGCCCATATTGTAAATTCATTTTCGTGGGGTTAAAGGTATCTATGGTTGGTATAGAGTATAGGATTAATGGCAGATTTAATTGCAACTCAAAGGGAGTCGTTTACATGGCATTTTGTAATCAATGTCCTGCGTTTTACATCGGTAAGACCGATAGGGCGTTTAAGAAAAGGATATACGAGCATAAACATGCTATTGACATCCTTGATATGAACAATGCCCTTGCGAAACATGTCAACCAGTTCTCTGACCATTCATTTATGTTCACTGTAATTCAACAAGTACAACCACAAATTAGGGGTGGCCCTTGGCAGCTACAGCTTGAGGAACAGGAAGTATTTTGGCAGATTCGTACTTCATCATATTGTTTTCCAGGTCTCAATGAGGTGGTGTCCATTAAGTGTATTCTGAAACTTAAGGCACTTAAGAGATAGGATTGGTAGTTAAATGATTAATGATTAGGGAGAATACTACTTCAAACTTTCGACGGTTTGCAGTGGTGGTTTTGTGCATTCTTGGGGAATGTACCATTAAATAATCACAAATACCCAGCATAGTTTTATTGAGAACGCGTCTGATAGGGTTGGTGGGTATTTGTAAATGTTGTTTATAGGACTTGTCATAACATGGTCCAGACATAGTAGTCATAGAAGTCATAGTATTTATACACTCATTTATTTATACACTCCTCTATGAGGTACGCACACAGTTATATTGAAGCCCAAATGATGTCAATCAATTAATATGGAAGTTATTAATATGGAAGTTATGCTGAACAATAGAGTAAGGCATATGTGCATATGTGCATACAGATATTGTCATTTAATTATGTAAATATATTTGATGTGATTTTTAAATTTTCCTGTATTTATGGAATCAGGTATTGATATTTTTAATTTAAGATGTATAAGCCACAAGGTTGTATTTATGGTGAATTTCTTGAGTTTTATATATTTTTGGTTTGTATATTTATATATAAAAAAGGGGGGGGGGTTGACGGTTTTTACGTTTTTTACATTTATTGGATAAAACGTTCCAAATGGTTTCAAAGGTTTTAAAGAGTTTTAAACATCTCAAATAAATGACATATTTGAAATATACATTAAATATGTAAACACCTATATCCCTTCTGATCCCTTAGTACAAACACATATATATTTAAATACACACATATGTATTAAAAGCAAATCAACATACAAATCCAAGAAGTAATTTAAGTTTAAAATTTAACTTTAATAAATCATGGAGATATAATAACCTTTTTAGATTTTACATATACTAAACAACTGGGTTCCATCTATAAGTGAATTGTTTTGCGTGCTTTTAAGTTAATGTAATGTTAATGCAATGTTAATGTAATTCCATTTAATACGTTTGATTGAATTGTTTAATATTGTGGTTTTCTTGAAGGATTTCCTGGCATTTAAAATTGACGTTTTGTAAAAAATGTTGCAATACAGTCACCTTTAATTACTTTAATTAAGTAATGAACTAATTAGGTGTGGATATGATATAAGGTGATTGTTTGTGCACATGGGGTTGTCTGATGAAGGTGGAGAGATTGCTCTCTACCGAAAGCGCTTACTCTGAATAAAATTTTTGTGAATTGCAGAACGGTGTCCAGTCTGTCGGCTTCACTCGTTATCGCTACCTCGTGTGTTTTTTAACGGTTTCACTTTTGAGTTAGTTTGCCAGGGTATATGTAATTTCCCATACAGCAGCAGCCACAACTGACTATGGCAATGGGTGTTAAGGTGGTTGTGAAGGCTCTCATGGACATCCAAAGTACAGGTATGCTAACACACAGACACTGCAATACTCATTCATACACACATACACATGTGTCAATACAGGGGTGCATCACTGCAGGTGGTCATAGCTGTGTACCTAGCTATTGCCCAAGGAGAGATGGGTTGTGTAGGGGTTGTGTGTACAGTGGTATCCTGCCACCTGCCATGTGGCAGCAGGCAATCTATTGACAGACACTACTCTGCTGACCCACAGGGTGAGAATGACATGCATCAACCAATCCTCCAGGCTCTTCTTGCACATGGCCACTGAGGTGATCAAGTTGACATGTATGCAACATGCATTACAACACATGGTTAGTGTCTGTGATGGAGACCTGTACCCAAGCATGTTCTGTTTATTGTGGTAGTGTAATGGAGGTACCCATGGCATGTGGTGCGTACAGGATGTCATCTCCTATATGTGCCAGTTCTTACACAGCTGGGCAGACATGTCAGAGTCAATCAAGCTTAGGTTGCCTGTACATATCCCAGCTGGATACCGGCCATCTGCACATCTGTACAGGCACTGAAAGTCATCAGCTTGGGAAGTAGCTATGCAGTAGGATGAGTGTGTTGACAGATAGACATTTGACAACAATATGTATGCCATAACTACATGTCAGAAGCCCTCACTAACATGTGCTGTACAGACGGTAGTCTACAGTTACATTTCACATGTTGGATCATTACCCAGTAGGGATTATATACTGTGACACAGCTCACACACCAGGGATACGACAGGGAGGCTTCAGAGTCCAGCTATGCCTGCAGGTGTGCCTGTTATCAGTACTAGATTTAGCACTCTGCTCTTGCCTGGTTAAGCACTGTCAACAGTAGTACCACCATGATACACTACATGCCAGTGTGACAGCACGTACCCTGGGCTACTACCCCATTAACATAGATAACAGTGATGTACACATCTCATATATATGTCTGTGTCCCACACATGACACTCACACCCCTTGCTACTGTAATAACAGCACATAGGTGCATGTATTGTACATGGTATTACATACACTTATTACAGATGTCATTACCCTGCTATGTTATCAGACTGGGTGGTGTGAAACTGGTTACCAGGGCTAAGCCATGCTTAGCAAGTGTCAGCATTGATGCAATATAACAGCTGAGCTGACTTGCACACTGGTAAGTGAAGCCTACACTGTGTAAGCACCTGTACATTTACCCATAGCTTAACACTGCTTAGCTTCACGCAAACCCACTTAAAGATGCTCAAAACTGCCTTAACCACTCTGTATCCGACAGCCCTTGTTCTGCCCAGCAACAAAATGAACAGCTCTTGCAGGTCTTGAACCCAGGACCCTGTACACTATAGTCACAACACTTAACCACTATCCCATGACCACTGTGAAGACAGTTGTTGTTTTTCCAATATATCTGTCAATACACATATTGAGTAGTATTGAACAATTGCCTTTAGTACCACAATTGTGTAGTACTTGTTATTAATATGACTGTTGCATCACATATGTTGTTTTATCATAATGTATACTTAGCAGATACATATGGTGAGATACATCTGGGAGGGTATACACAACCGTGAGGTTTACACATGACAGGAATATGGATATATACATATAATAGGTCGATATATGTCTACATGCACATACACATGTATACTCATACATATGTCTGTATACACATCTGTATAGTGCAACATATATATGGCCATGTGTACATCTCTTCGTATGTATGTGTGTGTATATATATATATATATATATATATATATATATATATATATATATATATATATATATATATATATATATATATATATATATATATATATATATATATATACATGTATATATATATATATATATATATATATGTGTATGTAGCTATGTATGTACAGCTATGCCTATTTATGTGGATATATATGTAGATATATATAACTATATGTGCATACATATCTATTCTGATATACCTATTACTGTCATATATGTAGATATCCATAGGTATATGTGCATATGTATCTCTAGCTGTATATGTGTAGACATATATTGCTCTGTATATGTATATATTAGAGTGTTGATATGTATATATATATATATATATATATATATATATATATATATATATATATATGTACATATGCATATCTGTCTATGTATGTTGATATGTATATGTGTATATATCCATATAGATATATGGATAATTATATAAACATATATGTTCACCATATGTCCTAAACATGGAGTGGAGCCCTACCAATAGCCCAATAGTCCCAACCTCTTAGCGCAAGGGGATGTCAGGTATGTATTGCAGGTATAGTTATAGACTTTTGCTACTGTAATAGGGATTGTCTTCACAGACATGTTGTGTGTGGCAGGTCACATCTGCTTTTAACATGTGTGCCACTGGCTACTGACAGACATCCTAAGGACATCATAGTTCAGTACCACTGCTAGCACAGTTATGATCCTGTGGACTACAGCAGAGATGTGGCCAATATATGTGGACAGTCTGACACACCCTGGTCTGTCCAGAGGTATACACAGAACCCCTTAGTGCAAGACACGTGGACCAAGCCTGACAATGTGGATGTTAACAGCCATGTAGATGGGTGTATCACGTAAATACTGGTATACATTTGCCCCCATAGGTTATGCATTCACACACCCCTGTCTGTCCTGACACATAATAACCGCTGTTACAGAGTTGCAATGGCCACATACTACCCACTAGTTAGTGACATACATCTGTACAGCATCCCACTGCTTTGTCTGACATACATGACTGTTATGGGGACCCACCAGAAGTACATCTGGCAAGTATCTGGACATAAAATCTCACTGGGTAAGTACACTAAGCTGCTAGGCATGTAACAAAGCACTGTGCAGGCTACAGACAGACTGCGACAACACTGGCCTACATTTCCTATGGGGGAATACACATGTATCTGCATATATAGCAGGCTATACAGGCATGTCACAGCACAGAGTAACAGACACATGTGTGAAAGTGCATAATCACAACCAATGTGAGCACAGCTACAGCCACATATAGTAAACTAGTGTAATACTACAGTATATGGACTATCTGATCAACACCATCCTCATATGTGCCACTCACACACTAACCCTACATATACTGGGCCACTACACAGTGCGGTCTGATGCCTGTCTGTGGTATGGGACATGTGTGTGTTTGGCCCTACAAACATGCAAGCTGATAGGGTAACATACAGTGGAGCAGCATGTAACATCAGATAGAACAGGACCAAGAACAATGACATCTACCACATTCTGTACACAGGCTAAAGTACATATTCACAATACACACACTGTCAACAATCACCATAAGTACACAGACTTCAGTACTGTACACACAACCACAGAATGTCCAGGTTATGTCCTCAAATATAACCCCTACTATACATAACATGTGCAGCAGTCTGATATCTCACTGGCTTGTTATCAGATATGATGTCTATAAATATGGTGTACAGAACATATGCACCTCTTACTGCATGGCATATGTACAAGGGTTGACAGTGTTGTGGCTGGAGGCACAAACACAGGGCCAATATTGGCATGTTGCTGTGATAACCTCATACATTTACTGTTGTAACAGGGTTTGTTGCAACATATGTCCTATTAGGGATATGAAGTCAGTAACTCTCATGGCTGTCACCATGTACTAACTGCAATCCTCACACTATGCTTCTGCAGTTCACAGATAGGTGCTCTGTGGGTAACACAAGAAACAAAAGGCACCACACACCATTCTGCAGATGACCCTACACATGGGGGTTTCCTCATAAACATAGCACTGACATGACAGATATTAAAACATGTAGGACAGCCATATCCACACACACCCTGTTAAACCAACATTACTCCAAATGCAGTATAGCAGCACTTATATTCTGTAGTCATGTCAGGCACATCCCCCTCCTATGTGTTGGCCTGTTTCCACAGTGTATGTTGTTAGAGGTAAATCCCCAATCCATCTGTGATGTTGTTTGCCAAACAACAGATCTAGGTCCTGCTCACAGTGAATGAAAAGGCCCAGCACCAACATGATGTTTCTAGATACTGGAGTGTGTTTCCATGCAATTTGCGATGGGAATGTTACCACAGCTGTTCCACATGCAATCAGCTAGAGGAGGGCTGCAATTCATGCAGAGGCCATCAGTTAATCATGAGCATCACTTACAACACACATGCTGCTGCCTAAGCAAAGCAGGTGTAAGTCTCCACATCCACCAGAGAGGGAGTGAGAGAGGCAGACAGAGGCAAAGATAAATCAGGGAAAGGTGGGAGAGTAACACTTAAGCATGTTTGTGTCACACACCTACCAGTACAGGGTATCAAACCCCTGACTGAGTATGTATTGCTATCACATGTCTATGCAGTTATTGGATGTGCCACATAGTTTACATGTTGAAGAGCCCTCCAAATGTCTATGTGATGGTGAGTGACATCTGCAACAGTGACATGGTAGCTATACGGTAGGTGTAGTACACGTGCCTGTCTGCATGAACAGCTGTCAGCATCAATACAGCCACACTCTCTCAGGGACCCACATGCACTGACACACTTGACAGGGTCAGGAATACAACTCCTCACTAGTTAGATTGCCACAATACAGTACTGTGCAGGTATCACATGCACCACAGGGGTTATCCGGAGGTTATATGGGTAAAGGGTATGTGGAGGTGTCTGACATCAGACAGCATGCTTCAGTATGCCAATAGGGGTTGTAGTGAGTGTGAATGTGGTAATAGGCATCCTACACCACACACACACACAGACACAGGTTGCCAGCTCTGACATGCATGGATGAATTGCTTCACCGGTGTGTAGTGGTTGACTGTGCCAGGCGGCTATACAAGGCTAGGTGATGGGTATACCTTGGCATCAGGTCACATGACAATGGTCTGCAGTGTGGCTCAGTAGTGTAGTGTCTGGACTGGCCCACACAGGTGGGTATTGTATTTACCATCCAGTCACCTGGATAACTATTGTGTGTGGCCATTGCTGTGCTTTGCTTGCCATGTATGTGTTCCTTAGTCCATGACATGGACAGTGTCTGGGATGTGCACATGTCCCACATGCATGTACAGTAACATGTGGAACTGTACCTGGGATGTCTGGCTTATGTTGTGTACACAGATTGTTATCATCAGATGTGCCAGTCCTGGCCTCATGTGGCAGGAACTGGTAATGGACAGCAGGTTGACCCTGCACCTACACTGATAGCATGATACAGGTATTCCCTGGTGTCAGTGTCATCTGTTCATACAGGGTAAGTGTTTAAGGCATGGTATGTCCTTTGTGGGTCACATCTGATGGCACCACAGGTGTTGCAGGTGTCCAGTGGGGAACATAGAGAAGGTGCACTTTTGCATGTACGTGCCTATTCAACTGATGGACAGGGTGCCATGCCTTCTGTAGGCCACTGCAATCATATCATGGTTACTATCAGTGGGCAATATGCAGGGTACTACCAACATAGAGATTGTTGCCTAGGCAAGTGTGTGTATATGAGACATGGGTTGAGAGTGTTCTGTGGGTAATGCAACGGTTGCTGACTTTGTTCACCAGGCCTTGATGTCACATGTAGGGGTATGGATTTGCACCCCAGCCTCTTCGCTATTCACACCTGTTATCTCTGTAAGGGCCACCATATAAGAAATTTGCAAAACCTGCTCCACAATGACTCCAGTTGTTACACAGTCACAGCCACCTCCACACAGGATACGAATGACAAACACACACACACACACACACACACACACACACACACACACACACACACACATACACACACCTGCCATGTCTGGGATTAGAACTCCTACCTAACTAGTTTATTACACTACAGCACTACGCAGTTATAGGATGTGCCATGGAGATTACTGGAGTACTCCTTCCCCAAAGTTGTATTTCACAGTGAATGGCATTGGCAGGCCTGCCAAAGTAGGGCATTTGAATTGTAGTGAGTGTGACTAGCCTAAAAAGCATTGCTCCCTACACAGACATAGCAACACGCACACAAACATCCACACTTGCCATGTGCGGGAATACAACCCCTACCAGAGTTCTGTATCACACTACAGCAGTATGCTGTTAAAGGACACACCACAATAATTACTGGAGTACTCTTTTCCCTAAAGGTGTATTTCACAGTGAATGACATCAGCAGCCTTGCCAAGGTAGGATATCTGAATTGTAGTGAGCATGAGTAGTCTAAAGAGCAGTGTTCCATGCACAGATAGAGACACACACAGACAAACACAGTTGCCCTGTCTGTGATTAGAACTCCTACCTAACTAGATTACCACACCACAGCAGTACGCAGTTATAGGATGCACAATGGAGATTACTGGGCTACACTGTTCCCAAAGGTGTATTTCACAGTGAATGACATCAGCAGCCTTGCCAAAGTAGGGCATTTGAATTGTAGTGAGTGTGACTAGCTTAAAATGCATGGCTCCCTACACAGACAGGGACATACACAAATACACACACAGTTGTCTTGTTTGGGATTAGAACTCCTACCTAACAAGTGTATCATACTATAGCAGTATGCAGTTATAGGATGCGCCATGGAGATTAGTGGGCTACATTGTTCCCAAAGCTGTATTTCACAGTGAATGATATTAGCAGCCTTGTCATATTAGGGCTATTGGGAGGGCAGTGTGTGCGCATGGGCCTTAACCCATTCATCTAGAGGTTGACACACCACACGCGGGCACATGCACGGTTATATTCTGCAGGTACGTGTATACAGCTGCTAGATGACTACTTCCTTGTACAGTCATGTTGCACAGCTAGCACTTGCACCACATAGCCTGTAATGCTGATGGTACCAGCGACTAATGTCTACAGTGAGTGACATTTATACCTCATGTGGTTGTAGCAATTTGGCTGTGTGCTGGGTGGGACAGGCCTCATAATGGATGGCTCCTTGTCACAGACACTCTCTTCCACACATCTATGTATATCTACTTTTGACTTATTATAGTGTGTTGTCTTTGGATATATGTCTGTATTTCTATCCACTGTGTGTGCAAAGCATGACTGGTGCATACTGAGGAGTGTATGCACTAACATCTGCAACCACCAGATATGTATGGTCCACTGTTGTTTGCAGCCATGGGCTTCATTTGCTTAAGTGTGAGAGCATGCCCAGTATGGCCTTTCAGTATGTTGTTGACTGACATCACCTACATTTCTCTAAGGTTGTGAGCATGCCCAGTATGCCCTTCTGTATTGAATGTGTGGATCAATTCCAGGTAGTTTGCACTCCAGTGTAAACCTTTGTGTTGTACACCTACAGGTAGCAAACTGTTTCTGCAGGGTATCCGTCGATCATTTGGCAATATGGGGACAAACTGTGCAGGGGATAGTGTGTACTGTAGGTGTTGTGTCTGTGTTGCTTCAGCTACATGGTACTGCTGTTAGCAGAGATATTCAGACATGTGTAGTGTTATACATTGTGATGTTTTCTGTCCTCATGTACTGTCAGGTGGACATTCTTGCTCACAATGATGTCTTGGGAGACAAGAGTGACTGCAGATGTGTCCGGTATTGTGGGCAGATGCCTACATATTCATGGTAAGTTATGCCATTCTAGAAGGGGAGCTGCAGACACTTGCTGCTTGGTCTATGTATCCAGTTCAGCACCTTGGTACAGTGCTGGAAGAGGATCCCATACTTGTACATCCATCGACATAACAGTATGGCCTTATCTTGCTGTGGCAATACCTCACAGCTGTACAGATTCACACAGGTTACCCAGAAGCAGGGGCCATGAGTCAGAACATTGCCCCTATTGTGGTGTACGGGCAGGTATGTAGCCACCCATTTATGTGTTTGCATCCAGGGATAGTGTGTGCACACAGCTTTGTGACGGACCTTGCACATTCCATGCTGCCCATGTTCCCACTCCTGCTCTGTTATTCTATCCTCTTCCATACATTATGCATACATTCTCTGATACTTTCTCTAAGGTTATCACCCTATCACAGCTGTGTTTTGGTGTTGGTCCACAGTTCATGCAGTGGGACATGGTGGACATGTTACTGTGGTTTGTCCACATGGCCTTGCATATGCTTATGTGGAGTGTGTTATATTGTTATTTGGGTGTCCGTGACATAACATCCATTGGCAGTATGTGTGAGACACAGGCCTTTGGCAGAGGCCTGTGGGCCATTTGGTGTTGATGCAGGCCAGACGTGGCAGGCAGTTGCATTCTGTCAGTCCTACAGTCTCAGACCGCCATATAGTATATTCCCCTGTGGTGACAGGGTAGGTGTGCTAGGTGTTCATGCCAATATCTTTTATCAGTCTTGATCAGGTGGTGTGGATGCTGGCAGGGTGCTACCTATGGCTAGGGACACACCTGCATGGGACACCTGCATTGCATGCTGCATTTTTTCACTATTGCCATATACAGGTGGGTTCATATTGTACCCACTCCCCACAGCAGGGTTACAACCAAAGAGGTACCTGTGGGTGGTGTTTGGGTGAGATGAGTGCTTGTGTGCTATGGACACTACTTGCATCTGACAAACAGATATGCATGGCGCATTCTAGTTATGCTGGCATGTGCAGATACATCATCTGTTTCCCAATACATCAGTCCTACCTCCTTTGTGATCTACAAGTGTTCAGACAGACAACACTGGTATTCCCTACAACAGGACCAGATAATGTGATGCATACCTGTATGTACAATTCCAAAGGTGTGTCCATTTCACAGTTACACAATATATACACTGTATGTCTGGGGTACTTTCCCCTGTGTACTGCTTGTTTATCTAGACCAACAGCCATGCCATGTCAATCTTTCAGATGGTGACACATATTACCACCATACATTTATAATGGCTTACTGCTAGCATGTATGTTGTACTGATAAGAATTGTCTTTGGCACTGCAGTTGTTAGGACTTGGCCCTGTCATCAGCAGTAGTGGGCAATGGCCACCAGGTCTTACCTCAACATGCATACATAACTGACCACTCTCACACAATATGAAACACACACCAACCTAACACACACATACCTGCATTTTCTGCAAATGCTAATCTATCCTGCTACCTTGGTCACCTCTGGGCAACTGTGCTCCACTGGTATTATACCTACACATACATGTTACTACATTTCTACATAGCGTTGTGGGGGGCACACTTGACTGCTACGACATGTGCACATTGGATTGGGGTTACACACCAGACTGTTACTTCATTTCTAAACAGGTTTGGGGGGTACACCTGACTGTTACTACATTTCTAAGTAGGGTTGGGGAGAGCACACCTGACTGTTTCTACTTTTCTACACAGGATTGGGGGAGGAGGCACACCTGTCTGTTTCTACATTTCTACACAGAAGTTGGGAGGGGGCACACCTGACTGTTATTACATTTCTATGCTGGACTGGGGGAAGGGGCACACCTGACTGTTTCTACATGTCTACATAGGAGTGGGGGGGAACACCTGACTGTTACTATATTTCTACACAGGATTGGGGGGCACACCTAACTGTTTCTACATTTCTACACAGAATTGGGGGAGGGCACACCTGACTATTTCTCCATTTCTACACAGGATTGGGGGGCACACCTGACTGTTTCTACATTTCTACACAGGATTGGAGGGGCACACCTGACTGTTACTACATTTCTACATAGGATGCGGGGCACACCTGACTGTTTCTACATTTCTACACAGAATTGGGGGGAACACCTGACTATTTCTACATTTCTACACAAGTTTGGGGGGCACACCTGACTGTTTCTACATTTCTACATTTCTACACAGGATTGGGGAGCACACCTGATTGTTTCTACATTTCTGCACATGATTAGGGGGCACACCTGACTGTTACTACATTTCAACATAGGATAGGAGCACACCTGACTGTTTTTACATTTATACACAGAAATGGGTGGCACACCTGACTGTTACTGCATTTCTATGCAGGATTGGGGGAGGGGGCACACCTGTCTGTTTCTACATTTCTACACAGAGGTTGGGAGGGGGCACACCTGACTTAACAGTCATTTACAGACTACATTTCTATGCTGGATTGGGAAAAGGGACACACCTGACTGTTTCTACATGTCTACATAGGATTTAAGGGGCACAACTGACTGTTTCTACATTTCTACACAGAATTGGGGGGCACACCTGATTATTTCTACATTTCTACACAGGATTGGGGGGCACACCTTTTTCTACATTTCTACACAGAATTGGAGGGGCACACCTGATTATTTCTACACAGGATTGTAGGGGGGCACACCTGACTGTTTCTACATTTCTACATAGGATGAGGGCACACTTGACTGTTACTACATTTCTACATAGGATTGGGGGGGCACACCTGACTGTTTCTACATTTCTACACATGATTGGGGGGTACACCTGACTGTTTCTACATGTCTACATAGGAGTGGGGGGAACACCTGACTGTTACTATATTTCTACACAGGATTGGGGGCACACCTAACTGTTTCTACATTTCTACACAGAATTGGGGGAGGGCACACCTGACTATTTCTCCATTTCTACACAGGATTGGGGGGCACACCTGACTGTTTCTGCATTTCTACACAGGATTGGGGGGCACACCTGACTGTTACTACATTTCTACATAGGATGCGGGGCACACCTGACTGTTTCTACATTTCTACACAGAATTGGGGGGGACACACCTGACTATTTCTACATTTCTACACAAGTTTTGGGGGGCACACCTGACTGTTTCTACATTTCTACATTTCTACACAGGATTGGGGAGCACACCTGATTGTTTCTACATTTCTGCACAGGATTGGGGGGCACACCTGACTGTTACTACATTTCAACATAGGATGGGGGCACACCTGACTGTTTCTACATTTATACACAGAAATGGGTGGCACGCCTGACTGTTACTGCATTTCTATGCAGGATTGGGGGAGGGGCACACCTGTCTGTTTCTACATTTCTACACAGAGGTTGGGAGGGGGCACACCTGACTTAACAGTCATTTACAGACTACATTTCTATGCTGGATTGGGAAAAGGGACACACCTGACTGTTTCTACATGTCTACATAGGATTTAAGGGGCACAACTGACTGTTTCTACATTTCTACACAGAATTGGGGGGCACACCTGACTATTTCTACATTTCTACACAGGATTGGGAGGCACACCTTTTTCTACATTTCTACACAGAATTGGAGGGGCACACCTGATTATTTCTACACAGGATTGTAGGGGGGTAAACCTGACTGTTTCTACATTTCTACACTGGATTGGGGGCACACCTGATGGTTACTACATTTCTACATAGGATGAGGGGCACACGACTGTTTCTACATTTCTACATAGGATTGGGGGGGCACATCTGACTGTTTCTACATTTCTACACAGGATTGGGGGGGCACACCTGACTGTTTCTACATGTCTACATAGGATACTTGTACACATTTGCTATGACTGTACTGGCATGTCAGGTACTCCATTTCATTCTGTATTCTAAACTATCATGCTGACTAGAGGCATATCAGTGTACCACGGGTCTTAGATTTGATTGTCCTACATATTAGTTTCTGACTTCCTACCCTTCAGAACCAACATCCCACTGCCTGACCTGATGTAGTCTGTCTGTGTAGGCCTAGGGGGGGGTGGTTACACAAAAGCATCATTTAGAGGCCATACCACAACCTTTGTTTGTGTTTGTCTACACCTGTCCTGCTGGCTGAGACTGTTGTTGGGTATGTGAACCTCCCTGACTGGCATGTGAATCATATGGACACACATGTGGCCCAGCACATTTCCTGCAGTGGGTTGTGTCACCTTTTGTAGTACTAGCTACTATGGTGACACTAGTATTTGTTACACATCTCATGGTGCCACTATAGGTGTCTACTATCTGCTGGCATACCATTCAGCCACCTAATTCCCTTGCATGCTCACATGCATACCATAGATACAGGTAACAACACATACTACTCCATTCTGCAATTGGTAGGTTGAGTGACTTACCATGTGGGTGTGCCAGTATTGAAGGTGGTGCTGCAGGGCTGCCTATGTTGGATGCACATAGTACACTCCCTACACATGGTTGAGCACAGGTCGTGTCATGTTTGGCATCCCTTTTACTGTATGTGTGAGTCAGAGAGAGGTGTCATTTCCTGGTTCCCTCCTGTGTCAGTGCATGTGCTATGCATTGCCTCTTTGCCAAGGCCAGGGCATACTGGGCATGCCTCTTTCTGCCTAGTGAGGCAGGCTCAGGTTGTTCCTCCTCCGAGTCAGTCTGTACCTGCACAGGCCTTGGCAATGGTGAGGGGCTGTGTAGCCCTGCCCCATGCTTCTCCTGCTGCAGCTTTTTCTGTAGTATCATATTGAGTAGCATGGCATATACGATGACAATTTGGGTACATGCAGCTGGTGAGTACCGCTCAGCTCCAATGGATGTGTCCAGGCACCGGAACCATGACTTGAGCATCCCAAACACATGCTCTATTATAATTCTGGTCTGTGTGTGCCTCATTATGGAGTTCTTATTCAGGTGTGTGTGCATTTCTGATGGGTGTCATCAGCCATGGCTCCAGTACGTAACCAGCATCCCCCCACTAGGTGACCATAAGGGATGTCCCCAGTGGCAAATCTCTGGTACAGTAGTGTCAGATGCCAGATGTGGGAATCGTGATAGCTTCCAGGGCAGCCAGCACACATATTCATTATTATGCCCTGGGCATCCCACTCAGCCTGGCAGTTGATGGAGGGGAAGCCCTTGTGGTTGATGTAGACCCTAGCCCGCTCACCGGTTGGTGCTTTGATGCATATGTGCATGCAGTCTATAGCACCCACTACCTCAGGGTATTCTGCTATTTGGTGGAACAGTTGCATATTGCTGGCCAACACCTCACGAGTGTTGGGGAAATATACGTGATCACTGGCGTGTGCTGACATGGCATCAAGGAACTGGTGGAGTACCCCGGATGCTGATGCCTGTGAGATCCCCCATCATATCCCCAGTTGGCCTTTGGAAGGTACCTATAGCTAGTATTCTTAGGCCTACACATACCTTGGTATCCACTGAGATGGGTTCCCCTCTGTTAGTTCTCTGTGTGTCAGGCATGGCCGGCACAGCTCAACAATTTGCTGTAAGAGGTCCCTGTCCACCCTATAGTGCTCCACTATCCCCAGCTCATGTAGCTCCTGGTAGGTTACCCTGGGTCTGTACACTCTTCTCTGTTTCCTCACTGTGGGTTGGTCGACAGCATTCACATCCTCACCACCCTCAGCCTCTTTCACATGTTGTTGTATGATGGCTATTACAGTCCCTATCATTTTGTTGTTTTGTCTGTTAAAATTTCCCCGCTTGTATACACTGGTAGTGTAGAGTATGGGAAAAACCAGAGGGAAAGGTGTTTGTATAGTTTATAGTAGTGTTCTGGGCTGGGCTGGTCTGCTGCCTGTGTAATTGGCTGATTCTGATACATTTCACCTGCCAGCTATGCTAGTTTTCCTAGATTACCTTCCTACTGCTGTTTTCCCTTCCCATTGCCTTCCTGTTTAAGGCCGGGGGTGCACCACGCAAACACAGTGCTCAAATGTGCACAGAGCTGCTATTTCCTTGTTTACTTTTTTTTTTCCTTTTAAACCCGGTGAGTGGCACATACCCACTTAGGCAATGTAAAAAGTGCTAGGCAGCCTCAAACACACCCCCTTGCTTAGCTTTGCTAAGCTAGGAGCAAACCCAAGCCACAGGGCTCCAATCCACTTACAGAATGCCTGACACACACCCTTATGATGTCAACTAACTCCTAGGCTTGCACCAAGCTATTCCTGCACTTACACTGTTTGGTGTTGACTCGCATGCAGGGGAAATCTGGAATTCAGTATCATTCCCCTCATTTGCATAGGATTGCCTGCTAATGCATAGTTACATGTCCCACACTGAGCCTCCCCCCTTAGCAATCACTATTCACCGGCCGTGTTGTCTTCTGCCTGCCATTGAAGATAATGGCAAAATAGTGATTTTGGTTAGAATGCTTATTTTATGGTTTTTTTTCTTATTTTCTGCATGATCCCATTTGCATGCCGCTGCCCTATGCCTAAACAGCCGAGATCGGCTAAAAAAAATAAAAGTTGAATTTTTTTAATTTTGCAAATGTTTTCCATGCCAATGGACTTATAGTTGGCCATTGGCATGCTTTCTACATGATATCCACCCTTTATTTGGAGTTGTCATAGCTCCGTTTTGTAATTTGCAGAAATGTACTCTGTTACTGGCGGAGTACATTTCTGCAGATTACACTAGTCCTGCACGGCCGGTTTCCAGCTTCCTGGATTGCAAATTCACCTCATTTGCATGGATTTCTCCTGTAAATGGGGTAATTTGCATACAGGGGCTCAGTCCGTGCAGGACTAGTACAGGAGTGCTCGTGCACGTCCCTACAGGTTATTCCTGGATTACACAGTAGACATATTGCCTGCTGAAGCTCCTGCACTAGTCCTGCACACCATGCAGGGTTTGTAGTATCCAGGGGAATCTTAGACTACAGCTCAATGCATTATTTTTTTATAAAATCATGTTCCCAGTAACATAATACCAAGTTGATGTACAATGTTGCTCCAGCAGCACCCACTGTCACCCCTCTAGTATGAGGAAATAATTCCCCCTCAGACATGCAGTAATTGTTTTTCAAGACCACTCCATCATCTGACAGATGAAGTCAATGTCACTGCCCTCTAATTTCCCATTAACCCAAGAGATGGTGACCAGGAGAGCAAGGTTAATTACAGAAAGTTAATGTGGCAGTTAAGCCTTAATGCTATCAAGTTTCTAGGTATTAATGATAATATTTCAATAGCATGTGTTTTAAAAATTACAGCTGTTAAATTGTGTGGCATGTTTTAATATACCATGTTTCTTTACAATTTTTGACCACATGATTTTTTGAAAGTGTTTTAAATTGGGACATTTCACTGTGCCTGTTATTCTGATTAAGTCCTGTTAGGTGAGCCAAAAATGCTAAACAGAGTGTTTTACCAGCTCTTCACTGGTGTGTCACTCTACTTTTTTTATTATGTGTATAGTTTTATTTATTTTCTTTGTTCATGCTTACTTATAAGCATTTACTTGGTTATCTTAATTTATTATGTGTACTCTCCTGACAGTTAACTTAAACTTTTAGGCCAAAGACTGTTTCCAGATTCTTTTCTCAATCTTCTTCCTCCTCATCATCATCAACCCTTTTGTCCCCATTTCTGTATGATGTTGTAGAGTTGTGTCAACTGTCACCACAATTCAGAACAATTCTCCTGCCTTTTTTCCACAGTTATGCCTACCTATCACATGTATTCTCTCACACAGTCCATTCATCTCTTGGCTGGACATGGACATCTTCATCTCGTCTTTCCTTCTTTCTGTTTCTTCTGTATCATCTTTACCAAATCACCTTTTGCTTTTCTGCATGTGTCCAAACCACCACAGTAATTTACATTGGTCTTTCTGTTCTGACTGTAATCATCTCTTGTCTCTTTAAAACCCCCTCCAAGTCCACTTAGTCTTCCCCTCAAACTCTTTAATATCAAATTATATCAAAGTAATCCTCATTTTCCACACGCAAACAATTTTGTAAACTTAGTCAATATCAACAATATCGAACTGATACAGTGTTCTCAAGCATGTTACTGCTATTAGCATTTTCTTCATCTGTGGGATTCCAAGCATAAACGTAAACTATCAGTTCCTCTTACAAATAAAGCCATCAGTGATGAATGGCCATCTTCCTCACAACTAGGTTTATCTGCACAGTGTAGTGATAGTATTATTGTTATTATTACTATTAAAGTCAGTTTATCTCAACAAACACACCTTTTCAATCAAAAATACAAAATTTAAAACTTAGTAACAGTAAAGTCTGTCGGACACAGTGTTGTAAGACAATGACAAGCAGTTAGTTATTTTCCCTCTCTGGTGAATTCCACAGATCTACAAAAGCCACGGTTTTCACCAAGAAATAATGATGAGTTCACTACTGTTATTCAAAAAGTGCAAATTCACTCAGTAATAGCAATGTTGAACTGCTGCAGTGTTAGCAAGCAATGTTATACTAGTAGGTTTTATTTTCCCTTATTTTCTAGTGTGGAATCCCCTGCTCTTTTTTTCTACTAAAAAGTAACTCTTAAGAGTTTAGTGGCAATATTATTATTATTATTATTATTATTATGACGTTTATTATTATTATTATTATTGTTGTTATATTTTTTCCTTGGGATTAACTATCTCAACATAAGTGCAGCTGACTTGTAAAATGTGTTATAGTTGTCACAAATAATGATAACAATTCATTTGGTAACAGCAAAGACTGTACAGTGCAGCATTCTTCCAAGACATAGCGCCAGACAGCAAAAGACTTGCTTTCAGTTTAAGTCTGTCGTGATTCGGAAAGATCTGCTCTCAGTGTAAGTAATTTATTTCTGTGTAAGGCTTATCTATAAACAGGTTTACTGTGGGGGCCAGTTTCCAAAAACCTGCTCTTAGCCTGACTCGTCACTTACACTGAGAGCAAGTCTTTTGGAATCAGGGCCATAGTACACATATGATCTTCCCCTTTTTGTGAAATTCCCTATAGCAACAAATGGATTTTTTTTCCTGTGAGGAATTCTCCACATCAATATAAACACCTTCTTTCATTCACAAATGAATCTGTAAGGCATGAATTGTTATCTTAATTACAGAAAGCATGTCTGCCACAGTGTTGTTATTCTTATTATTATTATTACAGCTGTGATGCCTGTGCACTGACCCAGTAATCAAGGAGCCTCAATCCTCACCACTAGCACCAGTGAGGGGAGTCCACATTAGGAGGATAACAAGTACATGCACAGTAAAGTAGAATTTCTGTTAAGAGCACACAGAGATTACAGTCAGTCTCGGGCTGGTTTCTCCCTTTCTCTCCAGATCCCCAATAAGACTCCCCACTGGCACAGCTATAGGGTTCAAATCTTAGCTGAGTAGTCAAGCCAAAACCTCCAGTACGCTCACTGTCCAACCAGTGCTTCTTGTCCATGCAAATAGCTGACACACACACACACACACACACACACACACACACACACACACACACACACACACACACACACACACACACTTTGAGATTTGGTTTATATATAAACACAAAGACACTCCTGGGGAAGGCTGGCACAGGTTCTCCAGCTATGCCTCCTCCCACCCAGGCTATAAGATAGTAATCCACTGCCACCAACTACCCTTATCAGCTAGTATAAAGGCCCTTACCAAAGGGTGTACAATTTTACTGTGCAATATTATTATTATCCAATTAGTACGTATGACTATCAACAAAGCTATTGGAGTGGATTTGTACAGTATCACCAAATGCATGCAAGTACTCTAGAGCTTCATAAAACAGCCACAGTTGAAAGGTTTAAAATATTTTATAATAAATAATAAAAACACCAGACAATACTTATTACTTCAACATAATGACATTACAGAGTTCAGAAATTACAGGAAATACCTTAAAACAATATTGTAGGATAGTCTGACATAAATATAGAAAACAGCTAGACCATCTGGCTATATTCCTATCTCTTTCTAGGAGAAATCACTGTTCTAAGTACTACATACATACAGAGCAAGCAACTGCTGGTGAGTGGATGTTCTTACTAGATCCAAGACAATATACAAAATGCTCATCTTTCTTTCTGACATAGCCCTTAAATTGATAATACACAGTACTGCTGAGTCATTTCAGATTACATCATTCTTGACACCCCTGCTGAGGTTTCCCCAGGCTCACAGAACTTGAAAATTAACATTTCTACAGCTGTCAGGAAGTCACAGCAATAAAAGGCGCTTTACATCTGAAACCTAGTAATTTTCTTTGTCTTAAAACAATAGAAAAAAACTCTTAGTCCAGACATCCTGTCTCCTAGCTTTAGATAAAACACAGTTAAAAAAATCCTTTGCTCATTGGCTTTCTTCCAGCAGGGTGCACTGTGGTCACATTTTTGAAGTTCAGCATATAACACAGTTTTTTACATATAGTTTTCTTACATTTCTAAAAACAAGCCTGTGGATCATATTAATACTTACAATGAAGCAAAAAATCCAGATGACCACCACGGTTTAAAAGAACAGTTGTTTAATTTTAGACAAGCGCTTTCAAGTAAAACATTACGCTTTCTCAAGGCTTCAGTAAAAATGTAGTCACATACACACACTTTATATAGTCAAACCACATCAATCAAGTAATTTAAACTCAGTTAATATATTAACTAAAAGGTTTAATAAACCAATTACTTAAAATTCAATACTTAACTCATTTCAAGAGGGTGAGCTTCCAGCTCTGGTTATACATACATAATTGTTCAAGCCTTGAAATACATGCACTTGCAGCTTTAAAATCTAGTTCAGCTCTACACTTTCCACTTGATTGTTTAAATTCCCTCCTCTCTTATCTTTCACTACTATTTGCAAAACCCTAAACCCAAATTCATGTGCAGGAAATTCCACAATATGTTTAGCCAACACATTCAGTTTATTTTTATTTTTTATATCATATACATGTTGATATATCCTGTCTCTAAGGCGTTTTTGTATTTTTCCTACATAAAAACACTTGCATTGTTTGCACTCTGCCATATAAACTAAATTAGTTGTATTACAAGTGGCATAAAACCTGGGCTAAAAAATAAAAGTTAGAACTGGGTGTTTAAAATCTTGAACTATGTGTATATCCTGACACAGTCTGCAGCCTTTACAGGGATATGTTCCGAGTTTATTCAAAACCACAGCCTCACTCTATCATTACAAAGTAGCTGTTTCAAGTTACTTTTATTTTATATGCAAAGCCAGGAACTTCACCTATTATTTTCTCTGTTTGTCTATCAGTTGTCAGAAAATGCCAGTTATTCTTGATTATACTACAAACCTTATTGCTGCCACTAGCATACCTAGTAATAAAGTGCATTTTATTCTTATTTGGGGCCGCATTTATTGCTTGTACTAAATTTATGCCACTTTTGTCATTGCCTGTTTGAACAATATCATGCTTAGCCTTTTGGAAAACAGTTTCCTTGTAACCCCTGTCCTGTCTATAAACAATCGATGTGAGTAACAAAAGTCATTATCCCTGTCTGCATGTGTATTACATATGTCCTTAGCTCTATTCAATTGTCCTTTGACAATACTAGGGAACAAATGTCTTGGGTGCATGCTATTGTAGTCCAAGAGACTATTTTTCCAGCAGGTTTTACAAAACAACTTAATATTCATCTTACCTAGCATGTCTCTATACACAGAGACATCCAAGAATGCTCTCATAGGAATAGGACACTGTAAATCTTAAGAAGTCTGTTGTGGACTTCAAGTACTTAATCAAGTCCATTAGAAGGGGTAACCAACCCTCCATCTGACAACATAAAAATATCATCAACAAAGTGCCTATACATTTTTATGTGCATTTCACAAACACTATTGAATAAAAGATCTCTCTCCCAGTTAGGGATAACCATGTTAGCATATGAATTTGCGCAAGGGGTGCCCATGGCCACCCTCCCACTTCTGCAAATAAATCTTATTCTCATACATAAAAATATTATTAGAAAGTATTAAATCTAATAATGTACATATCAAAATGATGTCATCAGTACTACTACCCCTGATCTTTCTCATTATATCTCTCACTGCCTCTATAACATATTCATCGGGTATACAAGTGAACAAGCTTTGAACATCTAGTATCACTATAAGGTAATCACTAGAAACAGAACCTTCATTAAGTTCCGTTAAATCTTTCAGAAACTAAGCAATGTCTTTTAAAATAGCAGGACATTTTCTAACAAGGGGACCTAATTTGCTCTCCACATAAACTGAGAGGGGATCAATGGCCCATCCACCTCCATGTACAATGAGCCTTAAAGGTGTTTTTTTTAAGGATTTATGTATTTTAGGTAATCCTTTGATGTATGGTATTCTTGGATAATCAACACTGAAAAATGTATACAAGAGTTCATCAATTTGTCTTCACATCAATAAATCATATACATTGTCATTGATGTTTTTAACTATATTTAGATATTGCACATATGATATCAACATATAGGTATTTACTTCATCCAACTTTTTATGCATAGAGCTAACATAGTCATGTTTATTCATAATCACCACAGCCCCTCCTTTACCTGCAGGTCTTATGCTTAATGCTTCATTATTCTGTAGTTAGCACAGGGCAAACAGCTGACCCCTTGTGAGATCATGATAGGAATCCAGGTTCCTCTCATAGAAACTTTCATAAATTTCCTTCCCACAGGCTCTAATAAATGACTCAATATGTTTTGGTATAGCTGGTACAAAAGAACTTTTCTTACGTGGTTTTGTTATATCATATTCATTATTATCTTTAAAACACAATTTTAGTACTATATTACGACCAAACAACCATAAATCTGTTAGCAGATCACTTACTTCAGTGCAAGCAGATGGTATGAAAGTCAAACCCTTATTTAAAATCACTGTTTCAGCCTCATTCAAACAGTAATCTGACAAATTAACAATAAGTTAATTTACTGTCTCTGTCTCCTGTTCGGAGTTATTTTCTCCCCTGAAAACATTCTTTTCCTTCTTCCTCGACTTGTTGAACGTTGCTGTTGCCTCTGCATATTCTATTTTACTGGTAATGGTAAAAAATGTTCCAAAGTCAATGGAGCAATCTGCTTCGGTCTTGTTCCTTGCAAAACTTGATTATTTGCCTGTTGATTAGGCAAGGGAGTTACACCCAGTTCAGAAGTCACTTGAGACATAACCAGCTGTGAAGAATTGCTTCTCTGATACACCTCTTGTGCCTTAGGTACCAAAACCAGTGAGGGCATATTCAATATATTAGATGTGGAATTTTCTATATCTTCCACTCGGGTATCTTGTTGTGTAACAGACCCAGTGACATTGCTGGTATACCTCGGCCATGTAAATACATGCCCAAAGCTAAAGACTGTGAAGTCTCATTGCAGTTTATGCTGTTTGGTCTGTCTCAATATATTCTCATATAGTGAGATGTTAACATACATGTTGTTCAATGCACCAGTATAAATATCCCCCTCAAATCTTTCAGTAATGTCATTATGTTGTTGTATACTGGTGCTTAAACTTTGCTCTATAGGATGAAAATAGTCTATTATTAGCTGCATGTACTTCCAACTCAGCTCTAAATTCAATTGCTGCCACTGTTTTAGCAGTTTCCCCATATGTGGTCATGCATAAGACTCTCAAACCCCTTGGAATCACATTAAAGTAAAGGCAAGCTTCTAGATGCTGTCTCTGCCAACTGAAACATTTACATTCATAAATTTCATTTCAAGATCTTTTACCTTCTGAGTAAACTGCTGATAAGCTTTTGTTTTCTTTAGTACATGAGCCTCAGGATTCCCTTCAAAACTCATGGCCAAAAGTGGATTTTCTCCTCTGTGCAAGATGCTTTCCCACTTCAGTTGTAATCCATTCTCTCTTGGAACATAGTCCAGTTCAATAGAAGCATTTTCAGCCATGTGGCTTTGCTGATAGAAAATAAGCCAACAAGAAAAAACACAAATTACCAGCAAGAGTCCAAAGATCATCTATGGATCCAAACCAGAAATGAAGCAAAAAATCCAGATGACCACCACGGCTTAAAAGAACAGTTGTTTGATTTTAGACAAGCGCTTTCACGTAAAACATTATGCTTTCTCAAGTCTTCAATAAAAATGTAGTCACATACACACACTTTATATAGTCAAACCACATCAATCAAGTAATTTAAACTCAGTTAATACATTAATTAAAAGTTTTAATGAACCAATTACTTAAAATTCGATACTAAACTCATTTAAAGAGGGTGAGCTTCCAGCTCTGGTTTTATACATACATAATTGTTCAAGCCTGGAAATACATGCACTTGCAGATTTAAAATCCACTTCAGCTCTACCCTTTCCACTTGATTGTTTAAATTCCCTCCTCTCTTATCTTTCACTACTATTTGCAAAACCCTAAACCCAAATTCACGTGCAGGAAATTCCACAAAATGATTAGCCAACACATTCAGTTTATTTTTATTTTTTATATCATATACATGTTGATATATCCTGTATCTAAGGCGATTTTTGTGTTTTTCCTACATAAAAACACTTGCATTGTTTGCACTCTGCCATATAAACTAAATTAGTTGTATTACAAGTGGCATATAACCTGGGCTGAAAAATAAAGGTTAGAACTGGGTGTTTAAAATCTTGAACTATGTGTATATACTGACACATTCTGCAGCTTTTACAGGGATATGTTCCTAGTTTATTCAAAACCACAGCCTTACTCTGTCTATCATTACAAAGTAGCTGTTTCAAGTTACTTTTATTTTTATATGCAAAGCCAGGAACTTCACCTATTATTTTCTCTGTTTGTCTATCAATTGTCAGAAAATGCCAGTTATTCTTGATTATACTACAAACCTTATTGCTGTCACTAGCATACCTAGTAATAAAGTGCATTTTATTCTTATTTGGGGCCGCATTTGTTGCTTGTACTAAATTTATGCCACTTTTTTCATAGCCTATTTGAACAATATCATGCTTAGCCTTTTGGAAAACAGTTTCCTTGTAACCCCTGTCTATAAACAATTGATGTGAGTAACCAAAGTCATTCCCCCTGTCTGCATGTGTATTACATATGTCCTTAGCTTTATTTAATTGTCCTTTGACAATACTATGGAACACATGTCTAGGGGACATACTATTGTAGTCCAAGAGACTATTTTCCAGCAGGTCTTACAAACAACTTAGTATTCATCTTACCTAGCATGTCTCTATACACAGGGACATCCAGGAAATAAATGCTCTCTTAGGAATAGGACACTATAAATCTTAAGTCTGTTGTGGACTCCAAGTACTTAATGAAGTCCATTAGAAGAGGTAACCCTCCATCCCACAACATAAAAGTATCATCAACAAAGCACCTATACATTTTATGTGCATTTCATAAACACTATTGAATAAATGCTCTCTCTCCCAGTAATAGACAACCATGTTAGCATATGAATTTGTGCAGGGGGTGCCCCTGCCCACCCCCACTTCTGCAAATAAATCTTATTCTCATACATAAAAATATTATTGCAAAGTATTCAATCTAATAATGTACATATGAAAATGATGTCATCAGTACTACTATCCCCATCCCCCTCATTATATCTCTCACTGCCTCTATACCATATTCATTGGGTATACAAGTGAACAAGCTTTGAACATCTATTGTCACCATAAGGCAATCATTAGAAACAGAACCTTCATTAAGTTCCCTTAAATCTTTCAGAAACTGGGCAGTGTCTTTTATAATAGTAGGAACTTTTCTAACAAGGGGACTTAATTTGCTCTCTACATAAACTGAGAGTGGTTCAGTGGCCCAATCACCTCCATCTACAATGAGCCTCAAAGGCATTTTTTATAAGCATTTATGTATTTTAGGTAATCCTTTGATGTACGGTATTCTTGGATAATCTACACTGAAAAATTTATACAAGCTTTCATCAATTTGTCTACACATCAATAAATCATATACATTGTCCTTGATGTTTTTAACTATATTTAGATATTTGATATATGATATCAACATATAGGTATTCACTTCATCCAACTTTTTATGCATAGAGCTAATATAGTCATGTTTATTCATAATCACCACAGCCCCTCCTTTATCTGCAGGTCTTATGCTTAATGCTTCATTATTCTGTAGTGATTGTAGGGCAAACCTCTGATCCCTTGTGAGATTATTAAAAGAATCCAGGTTCTTCTCATAGAAACTTTCATAAATTTGTTTCCCACAGGCATTAATAAATGACTCAATATGTTTTGGTATAGTTGGTACAAAAGAAATTTTCTTATGTGGTTTTGTTATATCATGCTCATTATTATCTTTAAAACACAATTTTAGTACTATATTACGACCAAACAATCATAAATCTGTTAGCAGTTCACTTACTTCAGTGCAAGCAGACGGTATGAAAGCCAAACCCTTATTTAAAATCACTGTTTCAGCCTCATTCAAACAGTAATCTGACAAATTAACAATAAGTTCATTTACTGTCTCTGTCTCCTGTTCGGAGTTATTTTCTCCCCTGAAAACATTCTTTCCTTCTTCCTCAACTTGCTGAATGTTGCCTCTGCATATTCTGTTTTACTGGTAATGGTAAAAAGTGTTCCAAAGTCAATGGAGCAATCTGCTTCGGTCTTGCTCCTTGCAAAACTTGATTATTTGCCTGTTGCTTAGGCAAGGGAGTTACACCCAGTTCAGAAGTCACTTTAGACATAACCAGCTGTGAATAATTGTTGCTCTGATACCCCTCTTGTGCCTTAGGTACCAAAACCAGTGAGGGCATATTCAATATATTAGATGTTGAATTTTCTACCTCTTCCACTCGGATATCTTGTGTAACTGACCCAGTGACATTTTTGGTATACCTCGGCCATGTAAATACATGTCCAAGGCAAAAGTCTGTGAATTCTTGTTGCAGCTTATGCTGTTTGGTTTGTCTCAATTTATTCTCATATAGTGAGATGTTAACATGCATATTGTTCAATGCACCAGTATAAATATCCCCCTCAAATCTTTCAAGTAATGTCATTATGTTGCTATCATATACTGGTGCTTAAACTTTGTTCTGTAGGATGACAATAGTCTGTTATTAGCTGCATGCACATCCAACTCAGCTCTAAATTCAATTGCTGCTACTGTTTTAGCAGTTTAGGATGAGTTTCCCCATATGTGGGAATGCATAAGACTCTCATACCCTCTTGGAATCACATTAAAGTAAAGGCAAGCTTCTAGATGCTGTCTCTGCCAACTGATACGTTTACATTTATAAATGTAATTTTCAAGATCTTTTACCTTCTGAGTAAACTGCTGATAAGCTTTTGTTTTCTTTGGTACACAAGCTTCAGGATTCCCTTCAAAACTCATGGCCAAAAGTGGATTTTCTCCTTTGTGCAAGATGCTTTCCCACTTCAGTTGTAATCCATTCTCTCTTGGAACATAGTCCAGTTCAATAGAAGCATTTTCAGCCATGTGGCTTTGCTGATAGAAAATAAGCCAACAGAAAAAGCACAAATTACCAGCAAGAGTCCAAAGATCATCCATGGATCCAAACCAGAAATTAAGCAAAAAATCCAGATCACCACCACGGCTTAAAAGAACAATTGTTTGATTTTAGACAAGCGCTTTCACGTAAAACATTAAGCTTTCTCAAGTCTTCAATAAAAATGTAGTCACATACACACACTTTATATAGTCAAACCACATCAATCAAGTAATTTAAATTCAGTTAATACAGTAATTAAAAGTTTTAATAAACCAATTACTTAAAATTCGATAGTAAATTCATTTAAAGAGGGCGAGCTTCCAGCTCTGGTTTTATACATACATAATTGTTCAAGCCTTGAAATACATGCGCTTGCAGCTTTAATACCCACTTCAGTTCTACCCGTTCCACTTGATTGTTTAAATTCCCTCCTCTTTTATCTTTCACTACTATTTGTGAAACCCTAAACCCAAATTCATGTGCAGGAAATTCCACATTAAGTTCAGCCAACGCATTCAGTTTATTTTTATTTTTTATATCATATACATGTTGATATATCCTGTCTTTTCCTACATAAAAACACTTGCATTGTTTGCACTCTGCCATATAAACTAAATTAGTTTTATTACAAGTGGCATATAACCTGGGCTGAAAAATAAAGGTTCGAAATGAGTGTTTAAAATCTTGAACTATGTGTATATACTGACACATTCTGCAGCTTTTACAGGGATATGTTCCGAGTTTATTCAAAACCACAGCCTTACTCTGTCTATCAGTACAAAGTATTTTTTTCAAGTTACTTTTATTTTTATATGCAAAGCCAGGAACTTCACCTATTATTTTCTCTGTTTGTCTATCAGTTGTCATAAAATGCCAGTTATTCTTGATTATACTACAAGCCTTATTGCCGTCACTGGCATACCTAGTAATAAAGCACATTTTATTCTTATTTGGGGCTGCATTTGTTGCTTGTACTGAATTTATGCCACTTTTTTCATTGCCTATTTGAGCAATATCATACTTAGCCTTTTGAAAAATAGTTTCCTTGTAACCCCTGTCTATTTACAATGACACAGAATTATCTACAAAATTCTATCTGGCTGGGCTGGCAGCCCCTCGGTTTTTCACTCCCCCCCTCCCCGAGAACTCAAGCTTGTTTTTCAAGTGTCCCTTGAGAAACGTTGCTTGAGAGGGTTAAGTCTATCTGGCTATACCTTACCCCATTCCCTGACTTGAGAGCCCATCTGCACTGGCATTGCTATCCCTGCTGTGGTGTTGCACTGACATATCATATGCTTGCAACCCTAGGCTTCATCTTAGCAACTTGGTATTTTGATGGCTGGCTCAATGTAACAATATTAGGGGATTGTGATTTGTAACTACAGTGAATTTGCTTCCATAGAGATAAGACTGAAGTTTCTGCAGTGCCCAAACTATGTCTAGACAGTTGTTTTCTACAGCTGCATAGCATTCCTCCCTGGGTTGAAGCCTATGACTAAGATAAATCACTGGGTGCTCTTCTCCCTCTGAAGAAATCTGGCTGAGTGCAGCCCCCACCCCATGGTTCAAAGCATCCACCTGCACAACAAATTATTTGCTGTAATCTGGACTGGCTAACACAGGGGGTACTCTGAAAGCTTCTTTAAGCTTCTGGAATGCCTGCTCACATGCTGTGGTCCACACTACCTTATCTGGTCTGTTTTTCCTTGTCAGGTTTTTGAGGGGAGCAGCTATGGTACAATAACTGGCCACAAATTTTCAGTAGTACCCTGTTGTCCCTATGAATGCCCTCACCTGCTTTTTGGTAACAGGTTCAGGCCATGTCTGAATGGCTTCCACTTCGGCCAGTTCTGGCCTGATCTTACCACTCCCCATTCTATCTCTCAGGTAGGAGACCTCTACCATACCCACCTGATATTTGCTCGGCTTAATGGTCAACCCTGCCCTCTGTAGTCTGCCCAGCACCTTCCTGACATGTTGAAGGTGCTCTTGCCAGGAATGGCTGTAGATGGCAATATCATCTAGGTAAGCAAGGGCAAACCCTCCTGCTCCTGCTAGGAGATGATCTACCAGCTTCTGGAAAGTCACCCGGGCATTTTATATCCCAAATGGCATCTTTGTGAACTCATGCAAGCCAAAAGTAGTCAGAAAGGCTAACCTCGCTCTAGCACTGGGAGTCAAGGGCACCTGCCAGTAACTCTTGGTAAGATCAATGGTGGTAAGATACTTACCCCTACCAAATCACTCTAGGGCTTCATCTGTCACAGGCATGGGGTAAGCATCTGACTCTGTGTGACTATTTAATTTCCTGTAGTCCAAGCAGAACCTGGTGCTGCCATCCTTCTTTGGCACTAGCACTGCTGGGGAGGCCCAGGGACTGTTGGACTTCTGAATTACCCCATAGTTCCAACATTTCCTGTATCTCCTCCCTCAGAGTCTTTTTGATTCTCTCAGGCACCTTATTAGGGGCCTGTCTAATAGTCCTTCAGGGTCCTGTATCCACCTGGTACTGCACCAGATGGGTGCACCCTGGTTTCCCAGTGATCATGTCCCAAAACCCCTGTAACACTGCTCAGATTTCTCAAACCTGGGTAGGAGATAGCTGCTGGGACATTGCTACCATTTGCACTGAGGTGTCAGTCTGAACCTCACTGAGGAAAGCAGTCACCAGATCTCCCTCAGACTCCTCCTGCAATCTGCTGCAAATACTCTGCACAAGGGCCTCTCTATCATGGTAAGGTTTCATCATGTTAACATGGTACAATTTGTGCCCCTGCCTCCTGCCTAGCAGTTCCACCATGTAGTTAACATCACTGACCTTCCTTACCACCTTGTAGGGCCTCTCCCAGGCTGATTTCAGCTTGTTGTGTCTGACAGGAATGCGAACCATTACCTGCTGCCCTACAGCATACTCTAGCTCAAGCATTCCTGTCATACGAGACCTTTTTCTGCTGTCGGGCTTCTGCCGGGTTCTTCTGTGCCAAGCCCATTAGTCCCCTGAGCCTTGTCCTGAGGTTTAGGACATATGCCACAACAGCCTCCTTGTGAGATTCACGCTCACCTTTCCATTCATCTCGAATTAAGTGTAGAGGTCCCCTCACCCTATGCCCATACAACAATTCAAAGGGTGAAAAAACTGTGGATTCCTGGGGAACCTCTCTGTAAGCAAACAACAGATGGGGCAAATATGTGTCCCACTCCCTCTTAAACTGGTCTGCAAATGCCCATAGCATGGACTTGAGTGTAGAGTTTAACCTCTCAATAAGACCATTAGTCTGGGGATGATAGTGGGATGGTCTTTAGATGTTTCACCCCACAGTACTTCCACAGACATGGCAGCAGGTCTGACATGAAATTGGAACCTCTGTCAGTCAGTATTTCTTCTGGGAAACCTACCCTGCTGAAAATCTCTAACAAAGCATTTGCCACTTTTTCTGCCTCAATGGAGGACAATGCCACTGCCTCAGGGTATCTTGTAGCATAATCCACTACCACTAGGATATACTCATTCCCTGTCAAAGTTGGGGTACTCAGGGGCCCCACAATATCCATAGCTACCCACCGAAATGGCTCCTCAATCACAGACAAAGGCATCAAAGGAGCTCTCACCTTGTCTCTTACCTTGCCTACCTTTGAGAACTGCTCACTGGTCCAGCAGTACCCTGTTACATCTCTGGAAATTCCAGGTCAATAGCAGTTCTGCATAATACGCCTCTTTGTACTTTTTATGCCCATATGACCTGCAAAGGGAATATCTTGGGCTATGTCTAGAAGTGCCAGATGGTAGGCTCTAGGCACTACCAACTGCTGTATCCTCTCACCTTCTAGCCCTCCCTCAGGGGTCCACTCTCTATACAGTAACCCTTTGTTCCAGTATACCGATTCCCCTTTCCCTTGAGAATCAGGCACCTCACTAGCTACCTGCCTCAGGCCTTGTAATGTAGGGTCTGAGAGCTGAGCCTGTCTCAACTCTCTCTCTTTGTAACCCTTCCAAGCTCCTCTTCCACAGAAAGTCTGGCATCCTCTGACGGCGATGCTTCACTGTCAGCCTGGGTACTACTACTCACCTCTACCTTTGCAGTCTCTCTGTCCAAGGGAACATCAGTACCCACAAGAAGCTGTGGCACACCTTCAATCTCAATGCTACAGGGTAGCTCCCTCCCTGAAGTAACTACCTCACCAGTCTTGGTTGCAAGTGTGAAGTCTGTCTGGGTCTTCCCCATGCTACCAGACCCACATGTTTGTCTCCAAGCCTGACTGCATGTAACTGCATCAACACGTGGTACTGCCTCATCAAAATCCTTCCTTATAAGGACATCTGTAGGATGGTAGTTTGGTACCCCTGTTGTCTCAAGACAACCTACTATTAGCATTTTGTCTTTCCCACTTACTGGCTCCCTCACCTTTTGTTCCCCACCTTGCCTCCATGGACATCTATATGCCACATTGGCCCACTGGTTGCATGCAAAACATTTAACCCTAGGTCCTGGACATGTACCTGGACTAGTGGCTTCTCCTGCTACAGGCAGATTCTTTTAGGGCAGTCTGGACTTCCCACCATGGGTTCCCTTAGACCAATGAGCAGCACTGGGGGAATCCTTTTCCTGTGCAGGAATGCCCTGCTTGCTAGGTATAGGTCTCCCATCTTCCCCAACTCATCTGTAGTAGAGCATTGTCTATCAGCTAAACATATCCTGATGTCCTCAGGCAAAGTGCTAAGGGCTTGTTCCATCACCAAATGGTCTGACAGCCTTCAAAAGTGGTG
Organism: Protopterus annectens; assembly: GCF_019279795.1. Lineage (NCBI taxonomy): Eukaryota > Metazoa > Chordata > Ceratodontiformes > Protopteridae > Protopterus > Protopterus annectens. The sequence goes on along the minus strand of NC_056726.1, from coordinate 1,753,692,189 downwards.
ACCTAACATCTACGTACCCACCTATGAAAATAAGTGCTTAGTTCAGAAACATATTTACACACATTTTCATCTGCCTTGCGTCTATGCTCACAAAATCTTTTCCTATAAGTTTCAGGTGTTAGCTTAAAAAATTCTAGCAAACAATTCGTTACTACATTATAATTTAAGAAATCATTGTTGGACAGTTTAGACAAGACAGTTACAGCTTTACCATGGAGTAAAGGGGTCAGGAACCATACCAGAGCCTTTGGTCAACATCATACTGTTTACATACCTTCTCAAATATATGTATGAAACTATCAAAATTATCCCCCTCTGTAAACTGTGCAAGAGATTTACTGACCTTTGTTTGTCCTGGGGTTCAGTTACAACCTTCCCCATTACCTCCATGACTCTGGCAAAGAGTCAACATCTTATTTTCATGTTGCCTCTGCCTCTCCTTCTCCTCAGCTTCCAGGCATAACAGTTTCTCATTCTCCTCAGCCTGCAGACATTGCAGTCTCTCTGTTTCCAAACGCTTGGCCTCCAACTCAAGTCTCTTTAGCTACAGATGGATCTTTAAACCCTCTGTAGAAAAGCTGAGCTGTCCATTCTCTGAGTGTTGTGCATCTCCATGGCCAGTCTGATCATCCTCCTGGTTGCTATTTTCTGATACAACTGGGACCAAAGCTGCAATCATGTCTGCTTTAGTCAGATTTTCGTGCACCAGTCCTTTAGCCGGCCACATCTTAGCCAACTGGCTCCTTGTCAGCTTACCATACACCTCAGCCAACATGCTTGCCTGCTCTGAGAGCAGGCAAGCTAAGGAAAGTAATAAAACAATTGTGATCTGAACTCTGAATATTCACTACATGGCTGATTTAGAGTACAGGAATTCACTATCCACACCACTGCAAGCCAATTAATATATGATGTGGCTAACTCACCACTATCAAACAATTAATATCTGATGTGAATATCCCACCACTGCCACCAGTTAATATATGATACCTGTGCACTGGCCCAGTAATCAAGGAGCCTAAATCCTCACCACTAGCGCCAGTGAGGGATGTCCACATTGGGAGAATAACAAGTACACATGCAGTAAAGTACAATTTCCCTTAAGAGCACACAGAGATCACAGTCAGTCTGGGGCTGGTTTCACCCTTTCTCTCCAGATCCCCAATAAGACTCCCCACTGGCACAGCTATAGAATTCAGATCTCAGCCAAGTAGTCAAGCCAAAACCTCCAGTACCCTCTCTGTCCAACCAGTGCTTCGGATCCTGCCCAAGTAGCTGACACACACTTTGAGATTTGGTTTATATACAAACACAGAGACACTCCTGGAGAAGGCTGGCACAGGTTCTCCAGCTATGCCTCCTTCCATCCAGGCTATAAGACAGTAATCCACTGCCAACAACTACCCTTATCAGCTACTATAAAGGCCCTTACTAAAGAGTGTCCAGTTTACTGTGCAATATTATTATTATCCAATTAGTAAGTGTGACAAACAGCAAGGCTATTGGAGTGGCTTTGTACAGAATCACCAAATACATGCAAGTATTCTAGAGCTTAAATTATCTCTACACAAAACAGCCACAGTTGAAAGGTTTAAAAATATTTAATAATAAATAATAAAAACACCAGACAATACTTATTACTTCAACACAATGACATTACAGAGTTCAGAGATCAGAGGAAATACTTTAAAACAATATTGTAGGAGAGTCTGACATAAATATAGATAACAGCTAGACTAATCTGGCTTAATTCCTATCTCTCTAAGATAAATCATTGTTCTAAGTACTGCTTACATACGGAGCAAGGAAGTGCTGGTGAGTGGATGTTCTTACTAGATCCAAGACAAGATACAAAATGTTCTTTCTTTCTTTCTTTCTGAGATAACCCTTAAATTGATAATACACAGTACTGCTGAGTCATTTCAGATTACATCTTTCTTGACACCCCTGCTGAGGTTTCCCCAGGCTCACAGAACTTAAAATTTAACATTTCCACAGCTGCCAGGAAGTCACAGCAATAAAAGACACTTTACATGTGAAACCTAATAATTTGATTTGTCTTAAAACAATAGAAAGAAACTCTTAGGACAGACATCCTGTCTCCGAGCTTGAAATCAAACAACAATGAATATAAAATCAAATTTGATGATATCCATATGGGAGAAGAAATCAATTGTTTGGACATAAATTTGAAGGGGCAAAAATTCAAGCTAAAATATATAGGAAGTTCGAACAAATGAGTAGGATGGTACATGCTACCAGCTGCCACCCAGAACATACATTGAAATCTATCCCATATGGGGAAATGTTAAGAGTCAAAAGGCTATGTACCAATGTTAGGGAAGCAGAAGTAGAGTGTGACAAGGTTTGCAATAAATTCATGGAGAGAGGTTATGACCCAAATCAAGTGAAACTAAGTTATAATAAAGTATTTGGAAAAGTAGCAAAAACAAGATTATGGGAACAAGGACAAAAATAGTCAGCATGTAGTTACAAATTACAAGGAGAATGTTCAAAATGTTTTTGTCACAAAATATACTATTTTTCTAAAGTATTTAATGAAATGATAAAAATAGTTGGAACAAGACAAGAAGGAGGTACCTCTTTGGTGAATGTTGAGCTTACTATTTCTTGAGACCAACACAGAAGCTGAAGATATTAAGGGAAAAGTTTTAAAACTATAGGAACATTTAACTGCACTAGCAGGATTATATATCTTATAAAATGCTTTTGTGGCAAAGGCTATATTGGGGAAACTAAAAGAAGTCTGGCTGAGAGAATAAAAGAACATGTTAGGATGTTAAAATAGGAAGATGAGCAGCCCAGTGGCAGAACATTTTCATTTAGAAACATGGGGTATAATAGACAATATGAAAGTCACAATTTTGGAACAAGTATACAACATACATGGAGATGAAAATGTATTGAAAAGATTTTAAGAAAAAGGAAGCAATTTTAATAATGAAATATGAAACTTTGCAGCCTTTAGGAATGAATAAAGTCAATTAGGAACTGATTTTATTATGTAATGAATTGTTAATTGATATGGCAGCTGTATAAAAGGACTGTGTGGGCTTGCAGCCGAGGCGCTAGGAGAGGAGAGACAACTAAAAGGTTTTTATTAAATTCTTATTTTGGAAAGTAGAGCTGTTTTCACTGGTCTTTTGTGTGGTTTCAGAACAGTTAGAAACTTCTTAGCTCATTGCTTTCTTCCAGTAGTGTGCACATTTTTGAAGTTCAGCATATAACACTGTTTTCTTACATTTAGTTTTTTTTTTTTACATTTGTAAAAACAAGCCTGTGGGGCATATTAATATTTACAATGATATAGAATTATCTACAAAATTCTATCTGGCTAGGCTGGCAGTCCCTCAGTTTTTCACAACAGCTGCTGTTGCTTTTGAACCCTTCATGTCAACCCAAAACCCACTTTGAAATTTGCAAATAATGATAATTTAGTCAGTGCCAGCAATGTATATGTTGCAGTGTTCTTCATCAAGGTGATTTGCTTTTTTTTTTCCTTTGCACAGAATTCCCTAAAACAGCATAAGCATCCCATTCATTTAAGAAATATGGGTATAAATGTACTCAGTATCAGCAATGTCTGTTTACCACAGTGTTGTCAAGTACTGCAGTACTATTAGGTTCATAGGTACATAGGTGTGTACTAGGCTAATGGCCCGGGAGCCTTTACAAGCCTAGCCCATAGAAGTGCCTCGGCATCATGCTGCCCAACATTAGCTCCCAGTGTCTCTATCAAATAGAGCCATTGGAGTGATCCCTGGGGTGAACTTTCTATTTCCCATCCACTCATCAAGATTTCTCTTGAAGAGGGCTAGTCAGGTACTCTGCTTGACAGGCATGGGAAGTCTATTCCAGAGCATGGGCAGTCTCTGGGTTATGAACCTATCCCTCCAGCATGTTCTGTTGATTGTTGTAATGAAGTTGAGGTCCCTGGAGCATGTGGTGCGGAGGGATTGGAATTTGTTTAGATGTAGCATTTCTAACAGAGCAGGGTCAGACATGGCTTTGTAAGTCAAGCAGAGATTGCCTCTTAGTAGACGATATGAGACAGAGAATAGCTTGAGTTTTTTGAGTCTGTCCGTGTAGGACATGTGTTTAAGGCCTAGCATCCTCTTCATGAGGTACTTTTGTGGCCTTTCCAGCTGTTGCATGTGTCTAGTGAGGTACATGCCAAATAGGGCATTATACCTGATGACTAACCTAATGAGGGAAGAGTAGAGATGATGACCTCTTCCTTCCTGGATGCAAAACCCTTGGTAATGAGATGTGCCACATAGAAGGACTTTCTGACCACAGTGGCAATGTGGTGGTCGAAGGAGAGATTGCTGGCAACCTGTGTCCCCAGATCTCTTATAACACCTTCAGTGTTCAGTGGGCTCCCATTGATGTGGTAATTAGTGGGAACTGAGTTTTTCCCAAAGGGGATGATGACACATTTTTTAGCATTAAGCTTAAGGCCATGGTTTCCACTATTTTCACAGTGTGGGTTCTATCTGTGAGCCAGTTTGCAACCCACCTAACATTACAGGGCTTAATGCCTAGCTTGGTGAGTTTATCAGTCATTCCTGAGTGGGGAATGGTATCAAAGGCCTTGGCCAGATCAAGGTAGACTGTATGAACTGCCTTGCCCTCATCCACAGCTCTAGTGAATGACTCAAAGAAGTCAACCAGGTTGAGCAGGCATGATCTACCTTTTACAAAACCAAATTGCATGGGATCTAGAGTTTGGAGATTCCCTATATCCTTGTTAATTAGGGCCATGGTGATGCGCTCCATAGCCTTACATATCAGACTCATCAAGCTAAAGGAGTGATAATTCCCAGGGTCTGTACTCACTCCTCCTTTATGGAGAGGGATGACTGTAGCAGTGCACCATTCGGTAGGGACAAAGCCTGAGGTGAGGCTGTGATTGAGCAGAGCACACAGATGTGGTGCCAGTTCCCTTTATAGTTAATGGAGAAGACATTCAGGGATGTTGTTGGGTCCCAGGGAAGCTGTATTTTTGGCCTTGGACAATGCAGCCTTTTCCCTGTGTGGAATTCCCTGTAACAGTGCAAGCTCCCTCTTCTTTTCATATAAAAAGCACTAATGAAGGAATGCCAATCTTAGTAAGAGCAATGTATGTCTGCAACATTGCTCTCAGGTAATGCAAGCAAATGTATTCCTCAAATACACACTTCAGATTTGCCCCAGTAAACAGAAACTCTGTTTAGTTAAAAATGTAGACATGGTAAAAAGGTACTACTTTGGCTTGATGATTGTATAGATAGACACAAATTTACACTATAGCTATTTTATATTACCCTAATCAATTTGGGAGATGGGTACTATTATGTGGTTGAGAAAGACAGCAAGAACTTTTATGTGTATATACTTGCAGGTGTATATTGTCGGGCATCTTATGATCCCAGTAACAGCTCTCCAAGTGTTGTTCTTGAGTTCCTATGATGACTGATGATTGTCTGCCAGGTTTCTTAAACACAATGCCAGCTTAAGATAGTAGCACTCCCTCACCTCAGCATTACAAATGCAGCATCTTCCTTTTATACAGTACCTTATAGAATGAGACAACCTTTTCCATCTAATGAAGATATTCTGAATCACTGGGAGACTTTACTTTTTTCATCTTCTGCATCCACCCACACTATCAGTACTTTAAAGTACAAAGTTTGGCTGTCTTTGCTAACAAAAAAGTACAAAGTTTGGCTGTTTTTGCTAACAAAAAAAGAAAATTAATTCCAATCATTTTGATGAGCAGTAGTCTACTCACTCATGAAAAGAGACTTCAGCTGACACTACTCACATGCAAAAAACAAACACCATGTGTATTACCAGTCTACATACCATTACCTGAATCAAAGGAAAGGAAATAGTAGTTTCAGATAAGAGACTGGTGTATATCTAACATTCTTAACACAAAAGAAAGCAGAGTGATCTGCTGAATGTAAGTAATCTCACTCCTAAGAGGACACAGTAACAGGCATGGATTGGCTAACCCCAGCGTATTACTTTGTGACTTGGAGGGAAGGAAGTGGCATGAAGAATTTACCTCATTTCTAGGCTGTAATCCCATTCATTTTAATAAGAAACTGCAGCATAATTATTTTGTTAGCACAATGAATGTAGTAATGAAACAATTATTCTTAAAGTGTCCTGACGCTGTGAAAGTGTTTTCCTTCATTTTAAAACTAATTTTAAATTGAAAAAAAAGATATATGACAACAAGCTATCTTGCCACTCATTGCTCTGGCTACTGCTTACGCCAAGACAACTGGTCATTTATAGTAAAAGAGTTGACCATTCATAGCACTTTTAACAGTACATAGGGTTATCACCTGTCCCTCCTTGCACAGGGAAGTCCCTTTTTGGGCAGCTGTGTCCTTTGGCCAAAAAAAAAAAAAAACTAAAAAAATGGAAAATGTCCTGAGATTTTATGACAAAAATGTTTCCTTATTTTTCAGTAGTTACATAAAGCAGTTATGTTGTATCTGAAACACGTATATGTTATGTAAAACAGCATAAGCAACCCAAATGCTACAAGAATAAACTTTTACGTTGACCAAAAAGTGGTCTGTCCTTTGCACTGGCTGTGGGTATGACATGTCCTGAAAAATCTCACTTTTCTACAAAAATATCCCACTTTGGGTATTTGAAAAAGTGGCAACCCTAGTATATTGGGATTCAGGAATGAGTCTTAATGACCCTCTGTGTATAACACATTTAGTAAATGTACAATATATTGAACTTCAACTTAGCTCTACATTCTATTCTGTCTAATTTTGTTATTTATACATTTGTTATAGTTCTGCATATACCTAAATAAAATCCTTACTTTGTGTACCATCAGTTACTTCTTTCTAAATATTTTGGGTTAGCATTTCTACAGATACTGTGGCATTGGCAGCTACATATCCATTATTTGTTAGCATTAACATGCATGGAAGTCTTTTATCTCAGTATGAAAAATATGACAGGTTTATGCTGGTACATTGCTCTATGGATTCTGCAACCTGGATTACCAGTAATTATCTTTCTGTCTACATAAATAATTAAGGTGTTGTAACATTTTCACAATGCTGACCTCAAGAAATTGCGGCATGTACAATACTTTCAAAACAGAAATGATGTGCTTGAGTGATTAATTTAGTAGTTAACTAATAAAGTGTAAGGTGTTTGATTTCCAACAAATAGTAATTCATCTTATTCTACATAAGACTGCTGCTCACTTGGCCAGCCGAGCTTCCTTATGTGTGGAATTATTAACACCATTTACAAATAGGAAGCATTTCATAACCTGTGACATAAGAAGGCCTTTTAAGGTTTCCTTAGACATGTATAGTCCTGCTCAGCTGTGGGTCATCCCCCACAGTATAGAACTTAGAAAAGGAAAGATACATCTATGTACTTACAGACTGAAACTGGGGACTTACCAGCTCATCAGCATATGTTAACTTGGCAGCAGATAGTTAACACACTTCTGCTTAGGCTGGGATCCCAGATAAACCTTACTAAAATAAAAATACTTTTCAGACATCACTTTGCCTGCAGACAGAATTTGTACTGGAAAAGACTGCATACAATGCCAAGTCTTTAAGCATGTGACTCATTTCATCTTAGTCAAAGAAATAACAGGCTTGACTGAGGGTCATGAATCATTCCTTCCCAACATAATAACCCAGCATGAAATAAAAATGATTCGATTAAGCTGAAATGGGAATGAAAGTGTATCTGTCTATGAAAGGAAATGTATAGCTGCTTGATGCCTGCAAACATAAATGTTTCTCTTGGGATCCTAAGAGTTTGTTAGCTCTTAGCTTCATGCTGCGAAGACTCGGATGTGACAATAGTTCAGTAGTTAACTTTGTTTTAGGTTCTGAGAAAACTGTTCACACTAGTGAGCTGTGAATGGTTCTACTTATTCCCTAACACTTGTGAGATATGAGTGGTGGTACCAATTCCCTAATAAAATAAAAACTTCTAGAAGTAATGGGCTAAGACCTAGCTTAATGGCAGAAAGAGAAAAAAGTCTGGCTTCAATCAGATGACCAACTTGAGCATGGGAAACCTAGGGACTGGGTCGGGGATAATGGGGGTGTGCAGCAAATGCCACCTTGCCCATCCTCAGAGGGTGGGAAGCATCTTGGGTCAGAACATAGTCAACACCTGCAAGATTGCCCAGGATTATCATCAGCAGCAAGGAGCCTTATGTGCCCATGCTACTATGCTGTACAGTGGTGAGTTGCATAGTAGGGAGGATGGGCATTTATAGGAACATGCACAAACTTCTTAGAACAGCTGTTATGGAGCATGCAAGCTGTCAGAGGGAGGGGCAAGCTTGCATTAACCACTGAGAAAAGATCTCATGGGACAGGCAAGGTGCTGGGGGGTGAGCATGCATAGTATGCATGAGCCTCTAAAAACAGATGTCATTGGACATGCAAGCTGCCGTGAGAGGGGTGACCATGCATGGACCTCTGAAAACAAATGTCAAGTAGCATGCAAACTGCCCTAGAGGGTGAGTATGTATGAACCTCAGAAAATAGATATCATGCGGCATGCAATCTGTCAGGGAGGGAGAGAGCATGCATGAGCCTCTGAAAACAGATGTCATTGGACATGCAAGCTGCTGTGAGAGGGGTGACCATGCATGAACCTCTGAAAACAAATGTCAAGTAGCATGCAAACTGCCCTAGAGGGTGAGTATGTATGAACCTCAGAAAATAGATATCATGTGGCATGCAATCTGTCAGAGAGGGAGAGAGCATGCATGAGCCTCTGAAAACAGATGTCATGGGGCATGCAAGCTGCCGTGAGAGGGGTGACCATGCATGAACCTCTGAAAACAAATGTCAAGTAGCATGTAAACTGCCCTAGAGGGTGAGTATGTATGAACCTCAGAAAATAGATATCATGCGGCATGCAATCTGTCAGGGAGGGAGAGAGCATGCATGAGCCTCTGAAAACAGATGTCATTGGACATGCAAGCTGCCGTGAGAGGGGTGACCATGCATGAACCTCTGAAAACAAATGTCAAGTAGCATGCAAACTGCCCTAGAGGGTGAGTATGTATGAACCTCAGAAAATAGATATCATGCGGCATGCAATCTGTCAGGGAGGGAGAGAGCATGCATGAGCCTCTGAAAACAGATGTCATTGGACATGCAAGCTGCCGTGAGAGGGGTGACCATGCATGAACCTCTGAAAACAAATGTCAAGTAGCATGCAAACTGCCCTAGAGGGTGAGTATGTATGAACCTCAGAAAATAGATATCATGCGGCATGCAATCTGTCAGGGAGGGAGAGAGCATGCATGAGCCTCTGAAAACAGATGTCGTAGGGCATGTAATCTGTCAGGGAGGGAGAGAGCATGCATGAGCCTCTGAAAACAGATGTCATAGGGCATGCAAGCTGCTAAGGGAAGATAACGATGAGGAAGAGCACCAGATCAGCAGACTGACCCACTGTCTAATACCTGACCGTCGCCTCCACTGGAGAACAAATGGGTCAGAGGAGGTCTTACAAAAGTGAAGGAACAAATGGGTCAGCTATATACAGAAAGTAAAAGAGAACCAATGGAATAATCCTGTGGGCACACAAACAAGGCAGGCCTAAAGTCTTCTTTCACATAGTCAGTATTCAGCAAATCTCTCCATCAGCCTGAGGTACATAACTTATTATTTCCATACCCACAATCCATGTCTGTTAAGTGCAGTCTACACTGGTTTAGGAATTATTGTTGCTATTACCTTGTGCATCTACATTACATGCTGTAAAATATTAGAAGTACCTGAATTATTTATGGTGCTCTAGTAAACATTCATGATGTGAACATTGAATAGTTTCACATGTGCTTGGTTACAACGTGGTTAATCTAAGTTGTTACATATGAATGTGTAGATTTGCATACACATATACTTACACTTTACTAACATACAAACTAACCCGCACTTATGTGTATGTGCACACACACAGCCACAGACAGTCCCATACCAGCAAATAAGGCAAATTTGCAAAAATGCAGATTTACTGTGGATTATATAACCTGATGTAAAATCTAAGCAAGAAAAAGCTTGCCTGCCAGTTTCTATGAGTCACAGTAAAACCACAACTTCTGCAAACTTGTTCAGTCTCAGTTCGACATACCTTTTTAAATTTTGATTCGGTTAGACTAGATATAGCAGTTCCAGTATTCAATGCCAGGCATTTGTGATTCATTTTTTGTGATTGTTTTCACAAAATGGAAAATGTCCTTCTGTGCCAGGCATGTTCTTGAAGCTATTCAGTGCAACTAGAAATAAGGGACCAAATTTGTGTAAAAAAACTGGTTTTGCTAATAGCAATTGATAATACTTTTGGAGAGCTTGTATGTTTGCTATAACCACGACCGCATGCTTATAATACACGCATGCAAATATATTCATACTTCCGAGAATGCATTTCATAATCATTTCTAGTACTTGAAATATGTTGGTATGTTGACAAAGCAGAGGACAGTTACAGAGAAATACCAGTCTGATGCCAAGATTTGTCTTACTGAAACAGTCTGCCTGTTTCTGCATCCATTAGAATTGTTAGTGTTACCAGTAATCTAATATTCTACTCAAAACAAGAGGAAAGAAACAAAACACAGAACCACAGCTTTGAGAAGGTATATAGCCAAATTCTAAACCCAAAATATCCCATAAAGCAATATGACACAGACAATATATGCAGATCAACACACAATAATTTAGACTGGTTTGACATTAAGCTATACTACACAATACTGCTTAAAATATGGCAAAACTTAAAGCTGAGACAATTTAAATTCAGTCATGCTTTTCTTATGGGATTAGTGGTTATGCTGTTCCTTTGTATTTTACTGCCTCCTATTCTGCACTAAAACTGTCTTGTATTTGTCATGTGGATTCCTGAACTGTAAATATTGACTCTACCAACTCCTCAAAAAAGTGTTTCAAACTTTTCAACATTCTCTGTGAAAGAATGTGTAAATAGTTCACATCGTATTTTGGGCTATTTCTTGATTAGAATAAGGAAGGCAGTTGTCCTGGACACTGTTGTGGATTCTGCTTACAGCGGTACCAGCCACAGTCCAACTTCAAAAGAAAGGTCACTTTTTCTAAATATCACCCTGGGAATCAAGTTCCTAGATATGATCTCAGCCTTAGCCATGACCCATCTCTATCTCTATTTTGCCAACAGTAAATATATAAAGCTGGTTTGCTCTCTCTCTCTCTCTCTCTCTCTCTCTCTCTCTCTCTCTCGCTCTCTGTCAGTCTGTCTTTATTTGGCTCATGATGGAAACTTCACAATATTTTAATGACCCTCCTTTGACAAGTCCCCTTCAAATTAATTACATGTAGCAACAGGGATAGAATTGTATTTAAGCTGTTGCATAGTCAATAACATATTTAATGTTGAATCAGTATTATTTTTCTGCCATGAATGAAATGTCAGATACGGATCAATACTGCAGCCTTTCTGCTCATGATATATGCTTTTGACAGTCATCAGAGGAGTTACTTAACTGTATCACCCACTCAGGAGTTCCACAGGAGGATGCTAAATGCGCAAATGAAAGAATCAATGACTGACTGCCATCAACCAGCAAAGACTTCTAGTTGGCCTGATTAGCAATCATAGCTTCCACCCAGAAATGCTTCCCTTTGTTGTTTTATCAAGAGTAGTATCAGTTGCAGATATGAGTGAGTGTTCTAGTAAGAAACAATCATACAGGCAGAAAGATGGAATATGAAATTCATAACAACAGCAAAAGATATGACAAACAGATAAATAAAAACTAGCTATTGAAGGCACAAACCCCAAACGATGCTCTGCTGTATTAGAACGTCTTTATTAAGCGCTTTTCATCCAGATAGTGCTTGAACTTCATCAGATAAATTTTTACTCAAAATCAACCATTTAAAACAGTTAATTACTGTGGCATGTGATCATACTTCACAAATTCACTTCCCTTTAACTTAAAGTGATACACATAACATTTAAAATACATTCAGATAAATAAATATTTTCTAAAAAAATTTTCATTATGAAGTCTCCTCGTTTCTACTGCATACAATACACTCTAACCATAATCACAAGTGCCTAACACACATATCCCAAATATAAAATATAAAATCTATCTTTCCAAACTTTTAAGTTTAAGAACACTTAAAACTGAACACATCTCATTTAATCCAGGGTACTGACATGCATCCAGCTGAAGTTGCCATAATAATTCAAGCCTTTCTAGACTCAGTGAGTATGGCCCTCCTTTAGCATCAACTGACACTTGATCAATACATTTGAATTTAAACTGCTGGACTCTATTTTCTATATTGTGTCTAGCTAAATCATTCTCTTGTTTCTGTCGATTAATGCTGCAAACGTTCATATATTCTGTCCTTTAACCTCCTATGGGTTTTCCCAATATAAAATGCAGGACAGCTTTGACAGGAAGCTAGATAGTCCACCATTTTTGATGTACAGTTGAATTTCCTTTCTAAATGGTACTTTTTATCTCTTATTTGGAACCCTGTGCCTGTCTCTACATATTTACAGTGGTTGCACATATTACACTTAAACATCCCTGGTTGTCTAACCTTTTGTGAACATCATCTTCTTTCGGCTGTTCCCGTTAGGGGTCGCCACATCGGATCATCTGTTTCCATCTCTTCCTGTCCTCTGCATCTTGCTCTGTCACACCAACCACCTGCATGTCCTCTCTCACCACATCCATAAACCTTATCTTAGGCCTTCCTCTTTTCCTGTTACCGGGTAGCTTCATCCTTAGCATCTTAGCAACCTGTTGTGAACAACCTTTGCTTAATATATCTTTAATGTTCCTGCCCTTTCTAAAAACAACCTGGGAGACTTCCATGAATTTGTTTACCAGAGATATACCATTTTTTATTAAATTCCAGTTTTACGTATAATGTTCCTTATGTACATCATATCTATACTGTGCGTTGTGATAAATCTATATCTTACAAGGGGTACTTCAGTCTTTTCTTCTACACCTCCATTTTGTTTTTAAATTATTAATTCTAAGTTGTTTCTAAACACCAAAATGGGTGTAAATGCACCATTAAGCCTTTTTAATTTCACTTCTATCGGTTGACCAATTATCTGGTCACGGTATCCATATTTGAGAAACATGTCTCTAAGTTTTTTACACTCAGTCATAAAGTCTGAATCCAATATTGTCATCCAGGCAGCTGTTACTAGATGTCCCTTAACCACTGAACGTTTTTGATAATATGGGTGACAACTAGAGAAATGTAAGAAAGCATTTGAATATGTTTCCTTACGGAAAATTGGAGCTGTGTAACACTGTTGGATTCTGTCCTTTCTCAGGTTTACATCTAAGTATGCTATTGAGTCCTGATCAAAGTTTTATGTGAAGTGTAGGAAATTCAGAGGAGCCAGAAGCTGTTGAAGACTGGGGGGGTGGAGGGTGAGACGGGCAATTAGTGATCTAAAAAGAGCAATTTTTTAAAACTATTTACTACCACAATATAGATTCTCTTGGAGGACATTTTAAGCTTAATCAATTTCCCTTTTGGTGCTTGAATTAACATTTTCTGATTGGACTTACCTAACCCATGGCTGATAATTGTATATTAGCCCTAGTGAGAATAGATGTGATCATACTATAGATAATTTGAGGGGACCCATGTAAGGGATGCAACATTTAGGAACTGTCTTTATCCATTAGTGGCATGAGGGGCAATCCTGGAATACATTTTCTATTACCCATCCTTAGATCCAAGTTGCATTTGAATGTGGACAGGGATGAGCTTTGTTTTACACAACATTCAGTTTAGATACCTGGACTGAGTATTCCTGATGCCATTTCTGATGCCATTTGACTTGCTGATGTTCAATAGGTCCATCTGTATTAGGTTTGTGGATGCCTTGTATGCCAGACACATGTCACCTCTAAGCACTCTGTAGGATACTGAGTATAGTGATAAATCTTTGAGGTGTTCCACACAAGCCCTATTGTTTAGGAATTGTATCATTTTAGTAAGGTATCTCTGTGGGTATTCCAATTGTTGCATGGGTCTGGACAGATACATGCCAAAGTAGGCATTATACAAAATGATTGACCTAATGAGGGCTTTGTAAAGGGGGACAATAACATCTCTAGATCTAGTCACAATCAATTTGTTTATAAGCTGTGCAATACAGAAAGACTTTCTTATGACTCTGGGCACATGTTGGTCAAATGTTAGGTCACTGTACACATATGCCAAACAACTGGGTTAGTTCTCAGGGAGCATTGTCAATTTGGCAGTTCCCTGGAGTAGATGACTTCTCAAAGGATACAATAATGTATTTCTTGGAGTTTAGTTTCAATTCATGATTCTGGCACCAGTTATTGTTTAGGACACACCTTCCTGCATGATGGCTAAGTCATTTGGGGATTCAAAAACTGCTCCTAGCTTGCAGTCATATCAAACTTAGTCAGCCAAAGCCCTTTGGTATTTCCTTTTACTTTGAGATGTATATACCAAAAACAGAAAGTCTCAGCACCAAATTCTGGGGACACCATTGGTGGCTGGTCTCTTCCCCTATTTTGATCTCCTGCATCCTGTGAGCAAGCCTACATGTATACATTCTTTGATTCATCTTCCTGATTGTATTAACCTGATTGTATTAAATTATATTCCTTGTATAATACAGCACCACTTGTTCAAATGTGTTTTAAATTTGTAGTTTGGAACAGTCTTCTAGTAAGCAATGAAACAAAATGTATGAACCAATAATGACAAAACTGCCCAATTCAGAACATTTTCATCATAAAAGTCTACTTCCACACCCACACTATAAATAGAATGACAGCAGTGTAAGCCATAGGCATCTTGCACAGCTTCTCACACTTATTTTCAATTTCATTTTTTTTTTGGGGGGGGGGCAAAAGGTTAAAAACCAGGGATACATTTTAAACATTGTTTGTATAATTTTGTAAAGTTGCTAGAATAAAATGTTGTGTTACCACCATACATTTCACTAGTAAGTCTTGAACCCAGGACCTTATGTACTATAGTCAGAGTAGCATACCACTATGCTAAATCAGCAGCTTCCTGAAAAATAGAAAGAATGAAACTTACTGGTTATCATTTCGTGAATTCATTTTTCACTTCTCAGAACAGCTCTCAATTCTTAGCACAAAAATCCTGGGGGGAATACAAATTCAGTTCTCACTATAGCTCTCAACTCTCAGCACAAAAAACACCTGGGGGAATACAAATTCAGTTCTCACTATAGCTCTCAACTCATAACACAAAGAAACCTGGGGGAATACAAATTCAGTTCTTACTATAGCTCTCAACTCTCAGCACAAAGAAACCTGGGGGAATACAAATGCAGTTATCAGAATATCTCTCAAATCTTAGCACAAAGAAACCTGGGGGAATACCAATGCAGTTCTCAACCCTTAGCACAAAGAAATGTGGGCAAAGCTCACAAGTGGTGGTGGCTAGGGACTTTAGGCTTTTTACCCTATACTGAAGGTACAGAGTTTGAGCCTCTAGCCATCAGGTATATTGAATGGGGGGCATACACACGAACACACACCCACACACATACACAGCCTTAGTTTCCTAGCTTACTTCATTCCCCACCAGATCGTCCTGCAGCAGTAAATCGCTCACCCTGTGCTTTATTCTGTTCTGCAGTTGATAATCCAGTAATTTCATCCTACAGCAGTAAATTGCAAATTTCTTGCTCGCTCGCATTTGAGTCAGCCAGAAATGCATGAGTTCCTTCAGCCAGCCGGAAATGCCTTCAGCTCAATTCCGACAGGGTGATCATCCAAAAACCTAGTGCAAAAATATATAGTATCCTTAACATGTAGGTTGTTGTTAATAAATTCATATTCCCAGTGGGCCATAACTAGATTATAAAAGCTTGAACCCATAGCTATGGTGGTTCTTTGTAGGTAGAATTTGTTGTCAAAAGTAATGTAATTATTTCTAAAGATGATATCTAAAAGTTCTTCTACCAGTGCAATTTCCTCACTTGCAGCTCTCTTTATTCTCAACATATGGGACACCCATTCAATCCCTTCAATATGTGGGATTGAAGTATAAAGATCTAATACATCTATAGTCATAAAATTATATTGTTCTTTATATTCTAACTTGTTGATGTTACTTAAAAATGTCTATGAATCTTTACAGATTTGTCCCATGTTGCTAACATATTTTTTCAAAATTGCATCTACGAGGTTCTTCGCACATGAATAAGTGATAGAATTGCATGCGTCAACCAAAGGTCGCATGGGGGGGTTTCTATACATTTATATATTTTAGGAATCCCAAATAAAATGAGAATCCTAGTGGCTGGCATAGTAAGATAGCTAAGCATGTTTATACTAATCCTTGATTCAATAAACATAGGTTCATAGATTCATAGGTAGGTACTAGGCTATCAGCCCTAGGGCCTGTACAAGCCTAGTCAAAAAGTTACCCTAGCTTTTGCCACCCAAGAAAATTATTTTCCTGTGCCACTGTCGAACAGAGCCACAGAAGTGATCCCCGGGGTGAATTTCCTATTTTCCATCCAATCATCAAGATTTTTCTTGAAGAGTGCTAATGAGGAGCTTTGTTTGATATAGATAGGTAGTTTATTCCAGAGTATGGTAAGTATCTGGGACAGGAATCTATTACTCTGGCATGTTCTGTTTATTGTTGTGACAAGGTTTAGGTCCCTAGAGCATGTAGCTCAGAGGTATTGGGATTTCTTTAAGTGGAGCATGTCCAACAGCTCAGGGTTTGACATGGCTTTGTATGTTAGGCAGAGATCACCTCTGAGTAGGCGATATGCAGCAGAGTAAAGCTGGAGTTTTTTGAGATGGTCTGCATAGGGCATCTGTTTGAGGCCGTTAATCCTCTTTGTGAGGTATTTCTGTGGCCTTTCCAGTTGTTGTAGATGTCCTGTGAGATACATACCAAAAGGGGCGCTGTACTCTATAATGGGTCTAATGAGTGATGAGTAGAGGGAAGCAATGACCTCTTTTTTTCTGGATGAGAAACCTTTTGTGATGAGGTGTGCCACATAGAAGGATTTCCTGACTACTGTGGCGATGTGATTATCAAAGGAGAGACTACTGTCCACCTGTGTCCCAAGGTCTCTTATCACACTTTCAGTGTTAAGTATACTACTGCCTGTGTTGTAGTTCATGGGTACAGAGTTTTTACCAAAGGGGGTGACAATGCACTTTTTGGCATTGAGCTTCAGGCCATGGCTTTGACACCAGGCATCTGTGTCAGTGAGGCCCTTTTGTAGGATGTCCACATCGTTAGGAGTTTCAATTATGGCTCCTAGTTTGCAGTCATCTGCAAACTTTGTTAGCCAAAGACCTTCTGTGTCAGGCTGTACTTCAGAGAAGTAGATACCAAACAGGAGAGGACCCAGGACTGAACCCTGTGGTACTCCACTTGTCACTGGTCTGAAGTGGGATTTGGAGTCTGCTACTTTCACAGTGTGGGTTCTGTCAGTGAGCCAGTTGGCAACCCATCTTGTGACATAAGGATTTATACCTAGTTTAGTGAGTTTATCTATAATTCCAGAGTGGGAGGTGGTGTTGAAAGCCTTGGCAAGATCTACATAGGCTGTGTGAACCACCTTACCCTCGTCTATGGCTTTGGTGACTGCAAATAAGTCTATCAAGTTTAGGAGACATGATCTGCCTTTTACAAACCTGAACTGGGTGGGGTCCAGAGTTTGGAGATTACCAGTGTCTTTGTTTATAAGTTCCATGATGATATGTTCCATGGCCTTGCAGACTAGGCTCATCAGGCTATTGGGGTGGTAGTTCCCGGGTCAGTGGTGGCTCCCCCTTTTTGGAGTAGGATAACCATGTCATTTAAATACATCTTAATTCGAGCATAGGCTATATGTAACTCATTTATTGACACTAACATATATGTGTCACTCTGAAGAATTTCTTTCATTCTTCTATTATAGTCATCTATACTCATAATGGCCAGCCCTCCCCCTTTATCCGGTTTCATAGTCCACACTGGTAATTGTTGCAATTCATATAGTAAAGCTATCTCTGGTTTACTGATGTTAAATTTATGTACATTACTGAAATTCATATTCAAACCATTTCTAATATCTAACTCACACATGGTTTCAAACATTGCAATAGCAGAATGTGGAGGAGGGTTAAACATATTATTAATATAGAACTCCTTGTGTATAAATTCATTTCCCCCAAACATAACATTTAAGTTTAGAGTCCTAATAAACAATTTCAAGTCAAGAAGGACTTTCCCCACGTCTGCTTTGCTGTCCAGTACATAGGTTGGTACTAAGCTAACTGCCCTTGTGAGCCATTTTAAGCCTAGTCAATTATCCCTTGTGAGTCTCAAACTCTGCACCTTGTGTTTGTAAGGCAAACACCTTAACCATCAAGCCATCCTCCGACAAATGTAAACCCCTTGGCCAGTAAATCAACAAGTTCCTTTTCTGTTTCAAATGGTGAATAGTTGTATACTGTAAAGTCATTATTGCTAATCAAGAGTGTTTTACAGTTATTTAACTGAGGGGAGCTAATTCTTGCATGCATTACCTCCTCCTCTGGTTCGTCTTCCATTTGGATTTCGCTTATTGCTGATACAGACCTCTGGGGTTGTGGTTTCGCCCTCTGTTCTGAAAATTCGAATAATCATTCGAAGAGCTTGGTTTGGAGTTAATATCTCATTACAGTTTGTCTCATATTGTTGTTACTAGCTATTCTTTCACTTCTCTGTACAGGTTCCAGGTCATTCACATCTCCCCTCTGATGTTGTGTTGTCACTTCCTCCTGAACATTTCCTGTAGCTCCTCCTTTGTCCATTGACTGATAGTTATTATGACCAGTAGAATTCCAAAGTTGTGAGGGCAGTGGTTTTGGATATTCAGTTCTGTTCTTATAGTCATTTTATTATCTTTTAATTTATTCATATGTTGGTCTATAATTGGGAAGATTCTGTTATAATCATATAGATATTGATTAAAATCGTTATCTATCCTGATCTTCTCATCCACCTGTTTAATTTGATTTTCGATTTGGTTCACCATAATTTGGTAATGTTTTACCATTACCTCTAACAGTTCCAATCTGTCTCTGTCAAATAATTTTAAAAGGTCCTGGTGGAATAATGAACCTGTTTCAATTCTCATTGGATATTGCCAGGCTTTTAAGCCTTTAGGGACTATGTTCTGCTGTATACATTCACAGAAATATGAAATTTCTAATTCCAGTTTTTTTATATTTAAGTAAACAGTAATCAAAAGACTTCAGATGCTCTGTAATAAGCACTGTTCCTCCATTGTAGCAGGTTGTAATTGCAATGTTGATGTAGAATCCAACCAGTTGTTCAAATTAAGGACCCCAAAAAGCCCAGAGGAACTTTCAGCGTTGATAGGTCTTGTTGGTTCACTCCCCAAGTTATTTCTCCATAGCCTGGCTTCTGAATTGCCATCACAGTCTGGAAAATTAGTAGTGTTATGTGTTGAACTAGTCAGGAAAGCAGCAGCTTTAGAATACGTTAAGCCAGGTCACTGGTTGTTCTCTTGACTGACATAGTTTATGTTCTCTGCCTGTTGACTGTTAGGTAGAGAAACTACTTAAACTAAACAGTCGCTGCAGCACCAATGACGAGAGGATGGTATCCGGTTGTTATAATCTACTACGTTTATTAAAAAATGACTTTTTCTCTTGAAGAGAAATAAACCAAATAAATAATGAACTGTGTTTATGTAAAATAAATGTTAAACGCTACAAACGTTTTTCGTTCCAGACAAATGTCAGAACTTCTTCAGACAACAGCTAGCACTACTAGAATTAGATTTAAATATACCTTCCATAAACAAGCCCAGGTGCTTTACATCAAATTGCTGTCACTCAATTCCACTATTTAAAAAGGCAGTAGCACTTGATTGTATTTGTATATAAAAATACCAGTTTAAAAATATAAGGCAAGTTTATACATACAAAACCTAACCTAAACAAAATAAAATTGTATAATATACACCTAATATGAAAAATATATATAAATATTAAAATTAATCAATGACGAAATGACAACTACGTGTTTCTATTACCTTACAAAATGTTCCCGTAAATAATCCATCCTAGACATGAAACATAAGTTCATTAATGAATATTCTGTACAAATGTACTAAATAGTTAATCCTACTACTCGTTAAATATTCCAGCTTAAATATAAGTTCATAAGTGTTTTAGTAATACCCATGAACATGTAAATTTACCTCAATAGATTTTTAATTTTTAAAACACATGCAATTGAACATAATTCATTCAAGCGTGGCTCTCTACAAGCTGCTAGGCGTAATTGCCAGGAAAGTTCATTTTTCTCTAGTTCCAATTTCAGATAAATATCATTTACAAAGTTGTGTTTTGTTGACAGTTTGTTGGTTTGACTAATCACCATGAACTTAAATGTATGGCCCAGATTTTCAGCACATCATTGATTAATTTTAATATTTATATATATTTTTCATATTAGGTGTATATTATACAATTTTATTTTGTTTAGGTTAGGTTTTGTATGTATAAACTTGCCTTATATTTTTAAACTGGTATTTTTATATACAAATACAATCAAGTGCTACTGCCTTTTTAAATAGTGGAATTGAGTGACAGCAATTTGATGTAAAGCACCTGGGCTTGTTTATGGAAGGTATATTTAAACCTAATTCTAGTAGTGCTAGCTGTTGTCTGAAGAAGTTCTGACATTTGTCTGGAATGAAAAACGTTTGTAGCATTTAACATTTATTTTACATAAACACAGTTCATTATTTATTTGTTTTATTTCTCTTCAAGAGAAAAAGTCATTTTTTAATAAACGTAGTGGATTATAACAACCGGATACCATCCTCTCGTCATTGGTGCTGCAGCGACTGTTTAGTTTAAGTGGTTGGTGTTGTCGTTTTGGTTTTCAGTACGTTTTTTCGCCTGCCACTGACAAGAAGGGATGGAAAACCCACTTGAAGAAGGAAACTCTTCTCAGGGGAATCTTACACAACTGTTGGAATTAATTAACGAAAGACTCGACCACTTATCGGAGAAGGTGGATTGTGTAACCAACTCCAGCGGTGGTTCTACGACTTTAACAGCTAGTACTGCTTCAGTGGTACCTGGTGCACAGGCAGTGCACAGTCAGGGGTCAGCGTTACCACAATGGAGACAGCTAAGAGAAACAAACAAAGCAAATTCTGGCAACATTGCCAGTAACCTTAACGTGGAAACTTGGCTGAATACCGAGTTGAACATGGATTGTTCACATGAAGGTACTGAACCAATATTTAATAACGACAGTGGTTGTCCATTAGTGGACAAATTAAAACTATTTGACATTAAACTGTTCAAAATTTAAAAACTCCAGCTTGAACTTAATTACTTCAATAGATGCATAAAAGAGAAAATTGTTCCAAAGGGTCTGAGACATTACTCATACCCTACTGGCTTAGAACATGGTTCAGATTTTTACAATGAACTGATTACTATTTATAATAATCACGGCTTGGAAATTCTGCATTGTATGATAAAACATTACCAAATTTCCCTTAAACTTTTAACAAATGAGGTCACTATTCTTGAACATGAAATTAAGACTGACCTAGATTATAATAGGTATGAATTTGAATATGACAGAACATTGTCTAGTATAGCACAACAAATGATAAAACTGAAAGCAAACAAACTAAAGAAGTTACAGAGGGATTTGAAAGCATACCGAGAAGGGGTGGCATTTCCTAAACCACCTAGTTCTCAAAATGCCCCTCGTAATTATAGAGTCAACATAAACCAAGCAACGTACAAGGATCAAGGAAGAACACCATTTACTAAAAATGGGTCTGTCAATCAGGGTACAGGCGCTGAACAGGGTTTTGGCCATATTGATACTGATGATGAAATTTTTGATGAAGAAATAAGTGGCCCAAGTTCAAGCCAGCATTACCCCTCTGATAACAATCAAAGGCAAACACAAGCCCCCCCCAAAAAACTACAGTGGGGGGAGGGGGGCAATTGGAAAACGAATCCACCACAAGGATTAAAGCGAAAATACAACACCCGCAGCAACAACAAGCAACTGGGTTAAAACTTTTTGAGACATTAATAAATAAAGAAGGGGATTTTACCATCTACAACTACACTGAGTGTTGCATTGATAAGACTTTGGTGGAACTTTTTGCGAAAGGCCTTACTTTTGTACCTTTTAAAAAATGTAATATTGCAGATTTATTAATTGATTTTAAATTATTCATCCGTAAACTTAACCTGAGTGTCTTGCTTGGTAGTACTACTTATACAGAGAATGAATTGAGGGTAGCAAAGCACTTTTAATCCACCTCAGAACGGTATGCTTAACATGTTCGAATACCTCTGTGAAAATGAATTTAGAGAACTTATAAAACACTCTGTGAAGGGGAATTATCAAGTTAATATTTCGGATGAGGAAAGAACATTACTAACACTACTTAGAAACCTACCACTCAGGTTGATGAAACCAGATAAGGGTGGGGGGGGGGGGCTGGTTGTGTTTTATAATGTGGATTATTCTAACATTATGTTAACATTGTTGGAAAGCAGCACCTATGAGCCGGTGAGTAGGAATGAACTAAATCAAGCCTACAATAAGATCAAAATGTTTATTAGTGACCTATACACAGATGGTCTGATAGATATGAAACAAAACCTTTATTTAACAATGGTGGCCCCAAGGATCCCAAAAATATTTGGGATCCCAAAATTACACAAGGACCTAATGAACCCACCACTAAGAGCTTTGGTGGATGCAAGACAATCAATAACTTACCCATGTGCCAAACTAGTGGACTCCATCCTAAAGAAATATGTAAGAATGGAAAATCAAATCCTTAAGGACTCTTGGTCCTTTCTGGAATGTATGCAGTCCATAATATTTGACAACACAGTGAGTTTTTTGACTGTTGATGTATGTGATTTATACTCATGCATCCCTCACAATCTAGGGATTGAATGGGTTGTTGACTTCATTAGGTCTAAAGGGGCAAATGACAATGAATGTAATTTGGTTGAACAGCTTCTAGACATTATTTTGAAAAACAACTTTGTTTTGTTTGAAAACAAGTTATTTATACAGAAAATCGGAGTGGCAATGGGCTCACCAGTAGGTTCAAGTTTTGCGAACTTGGTAATGGCCTACTGGGAGAACAACTACATTCTTAATAGCCACTGGTAAACAGTATGGTTAGTTACACAAGATTCTTGGATGATATTTTCATTATCCTTAGAGGAAATAAAGAAAAAGCAGAGCAACTAGTGAATTACTTAAATTCAACAACAACATTCTTAAAGTTTACAAAAAACTTCCAAGAAACTACTATCAACTTCTTGGATGTTGAATTAAGTAAAAATAAGGATAGATACACTGCAAGAATCTTTAGAAAAGACACTTATTCTAACAGTTTCCTTCATTTTACTAGCATGCATCCTCACCACCAAAAGAAATCTGTGGTGAAAGGACAGTTGGTCAGGGCAGCGAGGATGGTTACATTAAATGAGGACTTTAAACAGGAATGTGACTTTTTATACCATATGTTTTCCAGTAGGGGCTACCCTGCCCCATTCTTAGATAATATTTTCCAAGAAGTAGTTGATAAAAGAAAGAAGGGAATATATAAAACAATCTTGGGCAGTGATTTAGGAATGAACATGCCAAGTATGGGCAATGATCATGGAGACTGTTCCAATAATACAAATCGTGACATATCTAGTAGTATAGACCAAGTTGGGGTCAATAGAGCTAACACTGCTCAGAATTTCACGATTGCCTTCACTTTTACCTATTGCCCAGAGGCCCTTGACATTGGTAAAATAGTGAGAAAATACTGGTGTTTTTTATCATTAGACAAGGACCTTTCTAAAATCTTAAATTTTGGTCCTGTAATATCTTACAGAAGAGGTACTAATATGAAAAACCTCCTTGAAACTAAGTCTAAAATCATGAAAACTAAAGGGGGTACTAAGAAATGTGGTTCATGCAATTATTGCAACTATATAGAAGTATCAGATAAGTTCACCATTAGGAAAGAAAGTTACCATGTCAAAGAAACATATAACTGTAACTCTAGATCTATTGTTTACCTAGCACAGTGTACACAGTGCCCATCATTTTATGTGGGCAAGACAGACAGGCGTTTGCGTGATAGGATTTACGAACATACCTATGCAATAGCACGAAATAAAAACAAAAACGCCTTAGCTAGACACTGTGCTGAAAATCTGGGCCATACATTTAAGTTCATGGTGATTAGTCAAACCAACAAACTGTCAACAAAACACAACTTTGTAAATGATATTTATCTGAAATTGGATCTAGAGAAAAAAGAACTTTCCTGGCAATTACGCCTAGCAGCTTGTAGAGAGCCAGGCTTGAATGAATTATGTTCAATTGCATGTGTTTTAAAAATTAAAAATCTATTGAGGTAAATTTACATGTTCATGGGTATTACTAAAACACTTATGAACTTATATTTAAGCTGGAATATTTAACGAGTAGTAGGATTAACTATTTAGTACATTTGTACAGAATATTCATTAATGAACTTATGTTTCATGTCTAGGATGGATTATTTACGGGAACATTTTGTAAGGTAATAGAAACACATAGTTGTCATTTCGTCATTGATTAATTTTAATATTTATATATATTTTTCATATTAGGTGTATATTATACAATTTTATTTTGTTTAGGTTAGGTTTTGTATGTATAAACTTGCCTTATATTTTTAAACTGGTATTTTTATATACAAATACAATCAAGTGCTACTGCCTTTTTAAATAGTGGAATTGAGTGACAGCAATTTGATGTAAAGCACCTGGGCTTGTTTATGGAAGGTATATTTAAACCTAATTCTAGTAGTGCTAGCTGTTGTCTGAAGAAGTTCTGACATTTGTCTGGAACGAAAAACGTTTGTAGCGTTTAACATTTATTTTACGTAAACACAGTTCATTATTTATTTGTTTTATTTCTCTTCAAGAGAAAAAGTCAGTTTTTAATAAACGTAGTGGATTATAACAACCGGATACCATCCTCTCATCATTGGTGCTGCAGCGACTGTTTAGTTTAAGTGGTTGGTGTTGTCGTTTTGGTTTTCAGGTAGAGAAACTACATCAAGTCTAGCCGAAAGGTCTTCCACTCATTGGGAGAGCATCATTATCATCACAGTTAAATTTCCAATACCATAATTTGAAGTATTTTGACTTGAGTTAAGGCTAGTGTGTCCTTTGCTAGCCATATTCAAAAAGTCCAAACCAACATCAAAAGATATGACAAACATATAAACAAAAACTATCTATTGAAGGGACAAACCCCAAACGATGCTCTGCTGTATTAGAACATCTTTATTAAGCGCTTTTTGTCCAGATAGTGCTTGAACTTCATCAGACATTTTTACTCATAATCAAATATTTAAAACAGTTAATGACTGTGTCATGTGATCATACTCCACAAATTTACTTCCCTTTAACTTAAAGTGATGCACATAACATTTAAAATACATTCAGATAAATGAATATTTTCTAAAAAAATTTTCATTATCAAGTCTCCTCATTCTTACTGCATACAATACACTCAAACCATAATCACAAGTGCCTAACACACATTATCACAAATATAAAATATATAATCTATCTTTCCAAACTTTTAAGTTTAAGAACACTTAAAATTGAACACATCTCATTTAATTCAGGGTCCAGTATGGCCGTCCTCCTGTCGATTAATGCTGTAAACATATTCAACAGATACAAGAGAATCCTTTAGCTAGACACAATATAGAAAACAGAGACCACCAGTTTAAATTTAAATGTATTGATCAAAAGCATGTGAGACTGCCCTCTATAAACATGAAAAGCAAGTGGTCGGTCTGTGAAGATACCAAATTTGACTAATAAAAAAAGAAAATTTTAAATGGATTGAAACCTGATATAACCATTAGAATAACAAAGCCTGACAATGGGGCGGTCCAGTGATTTTTGATTCTGATGTCTATCTAGATGTCAAGTTTGAAATATTACTGGATACTAATGTTTATGCACATGTTTCAAGAAGTGAAGGCAACACTGCCACAGAAAAAATGACTTACAGTTAGGTGTTTATTTGTTAAAAGGTATTATAACCTTTTAACAAGCAGAATTTTCTGGAGAATATAAATCCTTTTGTTCTTACAATATTTATCATACAAAGATTGATAAAAATTCAATTGAACCACCTTTTAGGCCTATTGTTGCAGCTAACAACTCTAAAACATGCCCTTTGACAGTATATGTTGATAGGATATCGAAACCTATTTTTGATACACCACACATATGCTCAAGGTTTCTTGAGATTTTCTGAGCAGAATAAAGAACAATTTAACAGTTGATATTGTCTTTTTAACTGTGGATGGGATGGATTTGTTTACATGTAACCCCTTGGATTTGGGTATAGAATTTTTTAATGAGGTACTGACGTTATGAATTTTTGGTTACTGGAGAAATTAGTTTTATATTAGCTCTCATGAATTTAGTTTTGGAAAATAATTATATCTATTTTGAAGGAGAGTTTTAGAAGCAAACTAAGGAGGGTGCTATGGGAATGGAATGCACCCTGGTGTTCACTAATTTGGTTATTTATGGGTGAGGAAGGAAATATGTATTTAACAACAATAATTGTTTTACTCATTATAACACTTATTTTAGATATTTAGATGATACTTTTATTCTGTGAGATGGACTGGTTAAGTTGATTGATTAAGGTATACATTATTTACATGAAACTACTGATTTTCTCACATTTACATACATTGATAATAAACAATTAATTAATTATGAAGACACCACAACACTTAAATCTGAGTGTTTTTTTCAGTACATATATAGAAAATCTACTTTAAGTAACTCTATTGTCATGTTTTTGAGTAATTGCTCCTACAGTCAAAAGGTTAGGATAATTAAAGGGCAGTTTATAAGACTGCCCTGTATGGTTTCTAATAACAGTTAATTAGAAGTTGCGGTAGTTAATCTGAAATCTATGTTTCTTGAAAGACGTTACTACTTAGTATTATTGAAAATGGTCATTAATGATGTCATACAGAACGGGGACAATAAATACGAACCTATTTTGACAGTAGGTATTATAATACATGAAGAAAAGACATGATGCCCTAAACTTCCTCATAGAAATTACCATTGGAACTATACATTCAATTTAAGGTTTGATAGTTACTCAAATTTGGACAGCTCAGTGGTGCAATGGTTTGTATTGTTACCTCACAGCAAGAGGTTCTCCAGTTTGATTCTCAGCTGGGGTGTCTTCTGTGTGTAGTCTGCATGTCCTCCCTGCATTCCTGTGGGTTTCCTCCAGGTGCTCTGGTTTCCTGCCATGTTATTAAGACATGCATCTGGAGTGTTTCCCCCTGAGCTTGTGTTGAAAATTGGCTCATTCCAAGTCAGACTTTCCTGGTAAACAAATCTTAAAAATAAATTAATTAATTACATTTAAAAGATTATAAGGAGTAATTTGAGTATTTTGAAAGTTAATTATGTTATACTAAATAGTTTGGGTGAGCAGTTCTTATTTGCTTATAAATCAGGACACAGTTTAAAGATGGCAGTTGAACAGAGGAGCTTTAATGACAAAATTGAAAGACAATAATAAGTATACAGCAAAGTGTGTTTTTTTGTGGGCAATGTACCTATATTTTTACTGGTAATCGAGTAGTTTTAGAAAATACAATAAGAACTACAATAAATTTTTATCAAAGCAATTGTGAAACTAGTGGGGTTGTATACATTGCTAAGTATGCACCTGTCCAGTGTTTTACATTAGTAAGACCGAGCAACCTTTATGAAAAAGGATATATGAGCATGTTTATGACATCAGAAAAATGAATGAAATAAATGCTCCATATAAACCCTCTAGTGTGTGAATTTCAAGAAATTTGAGTTTGGTTTTATTGAACTAGTTACTCATGACCCTAGGGGTTGAGTGTGGAAAATACATTTATTACACAGAGAATTGATTTGGCAATTTAGATACATCTCCAACACCAGATATAAATGAATTCGTTAAGCAATATCCACAAGTGGGTGTGGGACACTGTGGGTATATCAGGATTTACTCATGTTTGGTGTGGTTTGATCACTAGGGTGAAGCCTGAGTGATCAAACAATGCCGACCATGGGTAAGTCCTGATATACCCACACCCACGAGTGGATTATCACTATTATACAATGACATTATGAAAGAAATGAATTACCTTTCTTAAATAATGCCTTTGTATAATGGTGCCATAGTGTTTCTCTGCATTGTTTGCTATTCTTCCACAGTTTTTGATGTACTGTGCATGCATATAGACTGCATGTTCCAATGCTTGGACAGTACATCAGTACTGTTAAATAAAAGTAACAGAGAAAAGAGAATCTCAGTCTGTTGTTTTTTATTAAGAGTATCAATGGAGAAAGAGATTTTCCATTGTTGCTATGAGACAAAAATTTGGATGTTCTGCAAAGACTTCGACAGTTGACAGGTACCAGTGTCTACTGAGATTTATAGAGGGACAGTGCAAAAATGAAGATAATCGGGACATACCTGATTTTTCTTCTTTTTTTTTGTGCTGTCCCTCCATAGCATATTCCAATAGCAAAGTCTTGTGCTGAATGATACTTTAGCAGCTGGACTTTTTTCTATTGGTATAGGCTCGATTTACAACTGGCATGGTGGTTGGGCTACCCAATCAGCAGGCATGTTTTTGAATACTAACAAGCTATCATTGTATAATTACTGTTAGTCCAGTGTTAAAGATGAGGGCTGCTAAATTGTAAACATTATTTGAATTGTTATTGTTAAACTTTATTACTTTATTGTGTTATTCATATTATGTATTTATAACATTTGAAGTATATTGGCACTATTTCTCATGATCTTTTAATAATTTCATTTACTATTCGTTTCGTTTACATGTTTTATGATAGGTTTGTGCAGTGGATCTAAGAGTTTGAAGTAACGTATCCTGAAAAGTGGTCAATCTCTTCTGACATTCACAATTTATATGGGTGAGATTACGTAAGAGTATTTTTCTTGAAGAAGTCTGTGTTATTGCTATCTGACAAAAGTGCTCAACAATTTTTTTTTGTATTTAAGGATTTTTTTGAACTTGCCTCTTGTTCCTGTCACATTTTAGACCACGCATACCTCTGGTTACAATAAATCAGAATACTGATCCACAGGATCAGCTGTAACAGTCATTATTCTCAGGCATATTCCTGTATGGTTGGCTGATCTCACAGAATATATTCTGACTACTGTCATTTAAACATATGTTTGTAGCTACTCACATCTGGTGTGGCTGTCAGGTATCTGATATAATATAATACACTTCATGCCCTTTAATTCCAGATGATCTGGTAACTGGCACCTCAGTATAGTTCTAGGTGCTTTCAGTTACATGCATCTCAGCTATGTAGAGCGGGCATTCCCTTTGCATACTACTGAATGTAAACATCAATCATGTTGGATAGTATCAAGATATAAACGAAGACAAAAAAGAGACTTAACAGCAGCATTAGTGGGGTTAGCATAATGGCTAAGGTGCTTACCTTACAGATACAAGGTACAAGGTTTGATTCTCATATGGGGTAATTACCTAAGCTTAAAATTGCCAACAAGGACAGTTAGACTAGTACTAATCTATGAACCTAACAAAATCTCAACCACTCCCACATAATTCTTTTCTCCCATCATTTTTTCCTTTGCAAGCCAGTGTTCTCCTCACCCACAAATCCATGCAACTTGTGTCTTACGGGTCTGTAAGAAAGTCTGTCTTCACCCTCCCATTGCTACATCTCTTCATGAAATCTCTTTTGGGTCCTAATTCTGCTTTCCTTCTCTTCATCTCTCAGAGCCCCCAAGTCACTAACCTCTCCTGGTCTTCTCTCTGCCAGGACCTACCTTTCAAAGGAGACTTTCTCCCTAACAGAATCATCTACCTCAGTACCCCTTCACACTGGGAGTCACATCTGTTAGTATAACTATATTTTTCTCCATAACTCTGCCTCCTTATGGCAGGCATGTTTATGTGTTTGCTCTGGTTAACTTCTTGGTTGCCTGTTAGAATGTTGGCACTTGTAACTCGAAGTGCTGACAGACAAATAAAGATCAAAAACCCAGGGGGAGAGTGGAACTCAAACATCGCACTTCTTCTTTAAAATTCTTTTTTGCAGGAGGGCAAGCCCCCTGCACCACCTGATGTTGGGGGGTAAACTCTCCACACATCTCAGACTTATATACACCAACTCTCAAGATCACCATACCTCAGAGAAAAGGAAATATTCTGGGAAATGTCCATCTTGGACGGTATATACAAGTCTTTTTTTTTCAGTCTTTCAGTCTCCTTGTTTTGACTCTCACTCTAGTGGGTCCTGACATTTCAAATGGTTGGCATTTTGCCACTGTTTTTCTGGTCTATTACCTCATTCTTCCATGACACTATGTCAATTTGTTTATTTTTATTTATTTTAACATTTGTTAACTGGGTTATTCCAGCTGAGCTACTGCCCATTTTCAGCAGAGGCCCAGGGAGAAAAGCTCCATACAAACATAGTAACTTACAAGTAAACAGTTTTTATATAGATTTGAATAAAAGTTTCTGGTACAAGGCGTGTAGGTGCTAATAACATTTCAGGTACATTAGACAAATATGCAATTTAGTTAGAAGTATAATTGAAAGTACAGTAAGCAACTAAAAATCAAATTTTTGATAACAGCAATGAGAAGTGGCTAGTTATTAAGCTAGACCATTGGGATCTAGAAGCATAAGACCAATCAGGGACTAAAAATATGGAAAAAAAGAGAGATAAGGAGCAGTGAGCTCTGTCTGCTGTAACTTGTAAGGGTGGGATACAGGCATGGAGGAACAGTACATTCGGTAGTTGAAATGGATGCAGAAGGCAGTTATGTGGGACTTTGGCAGGGACAGATCCAAGCAGGGTATCTTTTAATGTTTTTTAAAGGTGTTGGTGTTGGTTATGGCTCTGATGCTCAGTGGGAGTTTGTTCCAGGTAGGGATGATAGAGTAACTGTAAGGAAGTTGGCCAATAGTTCATTTAGGCTTGTAAACTTCGAGAAGTGTTGATCAGATCTACAAAGAGTGCAATTGGGAATATAGACAGTAAGGAGGGAGGAGATGGAGGTGCAGGATGAGGATTTGTTAAGTATGGAGTGGGTAAGGAGCAACTGGGAAAGCAGTAGCTGTTTTGAGAGTTTTAACCAATTTAATGCTTTTAGTAAGAGACAGTGGTGTGATTTGTGGGTTGGTCTGCAGCATACATGGCAATTTTGTTATATGTCAGTTCGAGTTTAGATTTGAGTGAGGATTGCAAGTTGGTTAAGATGGAAGAGGTATAGAGTAGACAAAAGTGGAAGTAGGCATGGGCCAGTGAAAGTCTAGATTCTTTAGAGAGGTATTTTTTATTCCTATATAGTAAGCCAAGTTTTTGTCTTTTTTTTATACAGTTTTGGACACATCAGATCAAACTTTAATTGAACATCAATAGTGGCACAAAGGAGCTTAGTGAGAGTTTCAACCTTAATAGCTATGTTTAGAGATGTGATAGTAAAGGTCAATTTGAGATGGCTGAGGGAATTTGTGAGGAATAGGAGTTTTTTTTTTTTTGGATTGAGTAACAGTTGGTTATTGGTTAACCATATTTCAACTGATTTGAAAAAGTTTTGGGTTAAAGTTTGTAGGTGAGTGAGATTATTGTATGAGGCGATAAATGTGGAGTCATCCACGTATTGGATGAGGCAAGACTGAGGGCAGGAGATGTGAAGATTGTTAGTGAAGATGTTGAAAAGACATGGAGCAAGGATGGAGCCCTGGGGTACCCCCATTTTAACAGGAAGGAAGGAAGGAATGGTGAGGAGGATATTAGCCACTTGATGGAATGAAACCTATTGGAAAGGTAGCTGAAGCACCAGTTAATTCTAGGGTTAGTCAGACTGAAGTCAGATGAGCTGTCTAGGGGGTTGGAGTTGGAGACAGTACCAAAGGTTTTAGAGAGGTCAAGGAACAGACAAGTGACATATTTATTGTTGTCTCTTGCTTTGGAGAGCATATGAGTGAATGAAAGTAAGGCTGTTGTTGTGCTGTTGTTTGGATGGAATCCATGTTGGGTGTTAGTGAAAAGATTTGCCTGCAGAAGATACCCAAGTAGTTGCTTATGTATGCATCTTTCAAGAATTTTGGATGGGGGGATAGGATAGTTATTGCACCATATTTGGAGGGGTCGGCGGAGTGTCCACTTTTGTGTATTGGTATAATGTAGGATTTCTTCCAGATAGCAGGAACAGTGGCTTCTTGTACTGATCCATTTATCAGAATAAAGATTAGGAAAGCTATGGAGGTAGCAGCATATTTTAAGAAGAGAGGCAGTGGGAGCAAGGCTTTAGTTTACTAAGTAAAGTTTTTACATAGGCAGTAGGAACTGGTTTAAGTGAGGAGTTGTGGAGTTGTGGAGAAGGAGTTGTTAAGGGAGGGTGTAGTAGAGAGGTTAAAGGTGAGATTATTTTGGGTTAGTTTGCAGATGGAGTCATGAAATAAGAGTTTAGAAAGATAGCAGTTTATAGATGAAAGGTATTTGTGCAGGGGTTTGGTGTACTGCGAGTACCTGGGTGGAGACTTTTGCATTCCAAAATTTTGGGGGGTTGGTGTGGTGATTTACTAGAGGCTTTTGATAGAAGTTTTGGTAAGGTTCCTAAGTTCTTTATAGGTTTGGAGGTGAAGATGAGGTTTGATTTTTTAGCCAGTTTTTCCAAGCAAATATCTCTTTTATGCATGAGTTATCAAGTGGATTGTGAAAGCCAGGGAGCAAAGATAGATCTTACTCTGATTTTCCTGTGGGGTGCAAGGGAGTTGAGAATGTCTAGAAAGTTTTGGTTGAATCTGAGGATGGCC
This sequence comes from Protopterus annectens, assembly GCF_019279795.1. Classification (NCBI taxonomy): domain Eukaryota; kingdom Metazoa; phylum Chordata; order Ceratodontiformes; family Protopteridae; genus Protopterus; species Protopterus annectens. Next base: position 1,753,659,165 of record NC_056726.1, on the reverse strand, counting down.
TCATCTAATGGTAAGTCAAATAGAAAGTACCAGTTTATTGAGAAGAGTCTACTGTTAAATTCAGAGGGTTTTTTCAGAGTTTACAGCAGTCTTTGAATTGATGATTCCTATTTATTTGAAGGGAGAATCTTTGGATAGAGGTTGGCAGGTGGTCACTTAACACATCTGGCAGTGTGCTGGGGTTGTGGTATAGTTCTGAGTTAGATGTCAGGATCCAGTCTAGAATAGGAGTTGAATTGGTTGGCTTGTTGAAGCAGGTAGGGATAGTGATTAGTTATGTGATGCCATGAAGATTCAGGCTACAGTTGGGGGAGTCAGTATTTAGTGTATTGCAATCTATGTTACCATCACCCAGGATTATTGTTTCATGAGTTATAGCTTGGGTGACCCAGAACAGAACTTGTTCTAGGTTAAGGATGTTATTTCTGGGTGGAATATAAATAGCAGCAATTGTGAGTTTTTTTATAATTGTTTAGTTTGCAATTGATAATAAGTAGTTCAGCTGGAGGAAAGCTGGGGGTAAATTGGCAGTGGAGACAGGTGGAGATTACCCACCCTCTGTTTGCTCAAGGCATATATGATCAACAGGCATTTCTTCTGCTGTGCCACTTAACACATTTAAAGCATTTACAGCGTTTGCAGGAAAATCCCCTTTTCCTCCAACAACCAGTGACTTTTCCCTACTACCATGTATTCGTATATGCGTATTACTTCTGCTTCATTTTAACCCATAATGCATTTCCTTTTCAGATCGTAGAGCTAGTAGGGTGTGGAGTTTCTTGTTTAGGCTTCTAGCATTGAACAGTAGTACCTTTAGTTTTCTTTGGGTTTTATTAGCTACATCAGTAGGTTTCTCAGTTTGGCATTGCTTAAAAAAAGAGTCAAATGGGGTGGATAAAGTTTTAGCCAATATGCAGAAGCCTAGGGGAGACAGGTATAAGCCATTCTTTGCAAAGCAATATGGTTTGTTAACCATGTCCTCTCATGCTGACAAATATTGAATCCCCTTGGAAAGACACCAGAAACTAAGCCAATTATTGAAGTCAGTCATCTTTTGTTCATACTGTGACATTATTCTTGGTGAAGGTATAATGTTACTCAATGCAAGACACTGAGACACATACTCAGAAAGATCAACAAAGTATGTCTTCATATAGTCCAGGGAAGTACATCTCAGGTCATCAATGCCCACATAGACTATAATAAAATCATTTTGGCACCTGTGGTGTAGTAACTTTAATGCATGCTTAACTTGGTATGCATTATTTAAGCCTCCAAAACTGATGAAGAAATAAACATTTAGCATCCATTAAGCACGGATCTGCTGAGCTAGGTGGCCATCTTATATGTGGCTCTCTTGACCCCACAAAACATTTGATAATGTTAATGTTAATCACAATCTACTACTTCATAAACTGGAAAGATTTGTCTTTTCTGGCAACATCTGCAGTTGAATTAAATCATTTCTTTCTAATAGAAATGATAGAAATGTTCATAGTACCTTCAGCACCCCAGTTTTCACCTTCTGACTTATTCTTTAAACACATTACCCAAGGATTTGTTTTACGACCCTTACTCTTTTCATTAATGACCTTCCCACAGGCCTTCTCCAATTCTTTATGTAGATGATATAGTCCTGTAAACATAGTATTGTCCTACATTAGTTTTTGCAAAGCAGTTTCAAAGTGTTTTGGAATTGGCTTGCCATTAACAAACTAGAAATCATTTTTTTAGGAAGACTAACTCATGCTTTTTGCTATAACCAGAACATTTCATAAAATGTCACCAATGATAGTAAGTGGGTTGCATTCATTACATTAATCACAATTTAGATTACTTTCACTTTGCAACATTGGATTCAAAAATGTTTGGTTTAGTACTGCAAAGTGACTGATTATATTCTGGGTGTTGCATTTTTTCAGTGCAAGCAAAATGAAAGCTATTTGAAATTTGAGATTTATTTAAAAGAGATTTCTTAACTATTCTCATAATGCTGTTGTGTTGTTCTAGTCTAATGGTCCACTGTCATGTCTACAAGACCAAAATTATTCTTAAAGCACTCTTTTCTGTTCTAGGTATTACTTAGAAGGTATTATTAGAACTCAATATATGCCATGCCTACATATTCTGTGAAATAGGTTCATAGGTTCATAGGATTGTACTTGCCTAATGGCCCTGGAGCCTTTACAAGCCTAGCCATAGGATTACCCTGGCATAGTGCCATCCAAACTTAGTTCCCAGTGCCTCTGTCAAGTAGAGCTACTGGAGTGATCCCCGGTGTGAATTTTCTGTTTCCCATCCCTCAACAAGATTTCTCTTGAAGAAGGTCAATGAGGTGCTCTGCTTGACATGTATGGGAAGTCTATTCCATAGCATGGGCAGTCTCTGGGTTATGAACCTGTCCCTCCAGCATGTTCTGTTAATTGTGGTATTGAGGTTGAGGTTGAGGTCTTTGGAGTGTGTGGTGCGGAGGGATTGGGATTTCTTTAGATGTAGCATTTCTAACAGAGCTGGGTCAGACATGGCTTTGTAAGTCAAGCAGAGAGCGCCTCTAAGTAGGTGATATGAGACAGAGAATAGTTGGAGTTTTTTGAGTCTGTCCATATAAGACAAGTGTTTAAGGCATAGGATCCTCTTTGTGAGGTACTTTTGCAGCCTCTCCAGTTGTTGCAAGTGTCTAGTGAGGTACATGCCAAATGAGGCATTATACTCGATGATTGGCCTAATGAGGGAAGAGTATTAGGAGACTATGACCTCTTTTTTCCTGGATGCAAAACCCTTAGTAATGAGATGTGCCACATAGAAGGACTTTCTGACCACATTAGCAATGTGGTGATCAAAAGAGAGGTTGCTGTTAACCTGTGTTCCTGGATCTCTTATAACACCTTCTGTGTTCAGTGGACTACCATCAATCTGATAATTCATGGGAATCGGATTTTTCCCAAAGGGTATGATGACACATTTTTTGACATTGAGCTTAAGGCCATGGTTCTGACACCAGTCGGTCTCAGTGAGGCCATTCTGTAGGATGTCAACATCACTTAGGGAGTTAATAATAGCTCACAACTTGCAATCATCTGTGAACCTTGTCACCCAGAGTCCCTTCGTGTTGGCCTGGACTTCAGAGAAGTATGTACCAAACAGGAAAGGACCCGGGACCGAACCCTGTGGGACTCCACTCGTGACTAATCAGCAGTCTGACTTGGAGTCAGCTACTTTCACACTATGGGTTCTATCTGTGAGCCAGTTTGCAACCCACCTAGTGATACAGCCATACAGGGGCTGATGCCAAGCTTAGTGAGTTTTTCTATGATTCCTGAGTGGGGCCTGGTAATGATCACTTATGTGTGTGTGGGGGAGGGGGAGGCTGTGGTTCACTGACCTATCATAGATTTGGCTGGGTGTTTGGCCTGGTAATTAATACATCTTTTTTTTTTTCTTGTTGCAGCTGACAGAGTCTGGAAGCTAACATGGAGTAATTAAAGCACACTGTGTGACCAGTGTCAATTGTACAAAGTCACAGCAGGTATACAGGTTACAGTATATCCCTTTGAGTGGTAATGTAGACATATGTAAAATATTAATTTCCTATTGTCATTCTTTGAATGCCTGACTCTTTCACTTAATGACTTACTGCCTCATTCACTGGGCCAAGCATCAGATTATGATTGCCTTTTCAATACTTGGCAATGGAACTAGCATGAGTCATTGGTTTACTAGCATAATGGTCATTTATGACATATTCTGACAAATACCTGCTATTTAAGGACAAATACAAATCAAAGAAGGACATTAAGAAGGGATGCTAACCCTTTTTAAATAGGAGCTTTTACTCTGTCATCGTAACCTGTACTAGCATCTCACTAGCAGATGTACTGCTACAGAAGTTTTTCCTTTAATTTGTTTGTGGAAGGCTTATCTGGCATTTCTGACAAATGTAAAAGTATCTTTGTAGTGCCAAATATCCTGTGAGAATACATATATTCTAAAAAGTACAAGTGGTATTGTATAAGTCTTAACAGGTGTTTGTAACAAATGTAAATTGATTTTGGAAATGCCAAATATTCCAGAAGAAACACGTCTTCTAAAAAGTGAAAGTGGTACAGTGTAAGGCTTACCTGGAATATGTGGAAAATATAAAAATGTCTGTAAAGCCAAATATCTTAAAATAATTGGTAATTTCTAATAGGAAATGAAAGTGACATCTGTTTTCTTTTTCCAAGCGTGACAATGGGGATGGCTCAGGATAGTGGCAACTGTTTCTAATAACACTACTTGCTTTTTTTTTTTTCATTCCTATCATGATCACATTGCAACAACCTGTCAGAAACAATTAAGCTCCAGCTTGTTCAGGATTTGTTACGGTCAATTTCTTAGCTATTTCATATGACTTAGTTTATGTTTCTTAATGTGGCTTTCCCAGTTGAACAAATTGTACAATGACTTAATATGAAACACATTCTGCTTAATAAGAAAAAATGAAACAGATGGAAATTCATATTTAATCTGGGTGTTCAATGTGTATTAAATATTAGAAAATAAATTATTTTCAATGTTAGCAAGTTAAGTACACAATGTACACTTCAGACTGACAAAACTCAGTTAATCACATACAGGAAAACGACAACGCTGGAAACACTTATTTGTTAAAAGAGTATATAGATTACTGTATTCTATATTCCAAATTAATCAGTATAGTGCTCTGCATAAGATTTTGGTTACAAGACTAGAACCATGTTTTTCAAATATCAACATTCTTTACCCTGCACTAGCAAGTCCCTTTGTGTTTAATATTGTTAGTTTATCCCTTATAGAGGAACTTCTGATCACAATGGTCCTGTGTATGTAAAATATTTAGCAGATAACACAGATCTGTTGTTCCTGTATGAAGTGAAATGTCAGGAATATTACTTCTTGCATTTCGCTCAGGTACTTGGTGAGATTGAGTGCACCCCTGTTGCAATTAGGGCCCCATCTGATCCACGAGGTGAGCAATACTGCAATAAGAAGTGCTACCATTCCATCAATTGCCAGGTAGTATGTGATGCATGGAAGTGCATCACCAGAGTCTCTGCCCAGCATACTGGCAGTGCACATGATTCTCATTTCTGGCATACTAGCTCACTTTACCACCTTTTCCTACATGGAATGATGCCCAATGATCATTTTGTTGGTAAGTGGAAAATATTTTTGTTTATTTATTTATTTTTTTTATTTTTATTTAAGTAGTTATTCATGGTAAATGTATTGCTGAATAATAAACCGCATTTTCTTTATTTTGTCTCCCCCCTTTCTCTCTTTTCTTTTCTTTTCTTTCAGGTGATGCTGGGTATCTTCTGGAGCTATGGCTCATGACACCAGTGAGAAATCTAAGTGCAACTGCTGAAGACAGCTATAACACAGCCCTGTTCCAAACCTTTATTACTACCTTGAAGGTGTTTGAAATGTTTAAGTCCAGATTCAGATGTCTGGATGAGTCGGGGGTGCTCAGCCGTATGACCCAGCTACTGCATGTAGGATTTTTACTGCATGTTGCATTCTGCATAACATGATCATGCACCTGTCTGGTGGTGAAGTGTCTCATGCTGTCACTGCAGCTTCCAGTTCCAGTCCTACTATGACTAATGACAACCAGCCGGCAGCAATGATAAGGGACCCCATATGGCAGGCTCATGCACATCCTACAGCTACACAGGTAAAAAGGCAGCACCTGTTTCAGAATTGTGGATCGTGACATTTAGGTTACTGTTCCAGATAGGTTATAACTAAGCCATGCAGTGATGATGTGTTGGTTATGCGGTGTGGTGCATGGTCTACTGTCACTGCTCATCTGACAGTCCATCTCCTCTTTAAATAATATTTTTTTTTATTTCAGAACAGTTATTTACATTATTGTTGGTACAGGTAACACCTGAGTTATCACTAATTCTTGTTTAATGATATCATAAGGTATCATATAAGGAATAATCACAGTTTAACCGTTTTGCACAATAAATTCTAGTGAGGTGGTGTACCTAAGTATGCATGAACTCAATGTCGTGAAGTTGTACATTTAATAAAAACTGTTATTTCACTGCTTAACATGAGTTCACGCCTGACAATTGAATAAAAATGTTTCACATTTCATTTTTTTATGTTACACAATGTTTCCTCAGTTTTAGCTGTTACATATTTCAACTGAATTAAGGTTATCTGTTAAAGTACTGCACATCAGATTATTTCACTTTAAATTAATTAATAAATTGTGTCCTCAGAAACAAAAAAAAATCATCATTTCTGCAGTGGTGAGGCTGAAGTGCAGCAGTGTTAATTTACATGGCAGAGTACTCATTTCATCTTTGCAAATGTTTTATTACTGTTTCTCTGAATACTTGGGTATTACTACATTTAAGTTGTAGGTAATTGTAAACTGTAACAATGGTAATGCATAGAGCATTAAGGGTGGTAAGTACAGTATTGTCTGGAGAAGCATTTGCAGTCTCATATAATATGCCCCTTGTGTCATGATAGTACCCTATCCTCTTCCCCTTACAAGACTGACTCCTACTTGAGTCTGTTAAGGCCTAACTAGTGCACAATGGAGGTGGCCATGAATACTTGATGTGCCACCATATATGCATCAATGTGATCATGGCATTATCTCCATTCTCTGTCATTTCCATGTAGTGCTGAATATCCTCACTCTTACGCTGGATAACTCTGACCATTTCCAGTTGACTGTTTGTGACAGTGTTCTGAGCCTTAATAATGTCACGGCGCATTTATTGCTGGGCAGCCAATACTTTACATATTTTCTGGGACAGCTGTGACAAATTCTTGCATTTGGAGCCCCTTTGTAAAGTTGTCACTGTGGACACTTTTGTCTCTGAATTTCTGGTATCATCCTGAAAGGGTTTGTCTGGGTTTGGAGATACTGGTATAGTAGTACATGGGTTTTCTCCCTGTACAAGGTGGAATGTAATAGCAGCATGTGCTTGACATTGTGCTTTACTGTCACTTCCTGCAGAGTTACTAACATGTTGTGGGATGTTTGATTCTGCCATTAAACATGGGAACTGTGTACCACTTTCATCAGGCTGCCTTATAAATATAATACTGTTATCACCATCATTGTCATTGACAGCCATTCTGCTGCTGATATCCTCCAGATTTATTGTAACAGTGAAACTGTTTGTTTATAGGTTCATAGGTTCATAGAAGGTTACTAGGCTAAAGGCCCTAGAGCCCTTACAAGCCTAGCCATATTTATCCTGAGTTGCATCAATTGTCAGTGGTTAGGTAAGTAAAGTTCACAGAGCTATGGGTCTATGCTAGTTAATAGTGACTTTCTCTGTCCAGGATAGATATGGGTGCCTCTCCAGGAGTGAATTTGCATTCACCCATCCATTGATCTAGGTTGCATTTAAAGAGGGTCAGGGAGGGACTCTGTTTCTTGTGAACTAGAAGCCTGCTCCAGAAAAGTAGCAGTCTATGTTAAGATCCCTGGAATGACTGACCCTCATGCAGTTTGATTTGTGAATGTGTAGCATTGCTATCAGGACTGGGTCAGAGGCTGCCCTGTAAGCCAGGGACAGGTCACCCCTTACCTACCTGCAGGAGACACAATACAATGACAGGGCTTTCAGTCTTTCCATGTAAAACTTTTGTGTACCCTATAATTTCTTGGTGAGAAACCTCTGTGGTCTCTCCAATTGCTGCAGGTGTCTGGTGACATACATTCAAAAGGGAGCATTGTACTAAGTTGTTGGTCTGATGAGGGCCAAGTATAATGGAATTATAACATCCTTAGACCTAGATGCAATGCCTTTACTTATTGGATGTGCCACACAGAAGGATGGATTTCCTTACTACTGTGGATACATGGTGGTCAAAGTTCAGATTGCTATCAACCTGACTACATAGATCACATACCACTGGGTCTACACTTAGGGGGTGTTGCTGTATATAATGTAATTAGCAGGGATGTTGGCTTTCCCAAAGGGAATAATAATGCATTGTTTTGCACTTAGCTTTAATCTGCAGCTTTGGAGCCAAATATTTGTCTGTGTTAACCCTGTCTGCAGTATATTAACATTGTTGTGGGACTCAAGTTTGCCTGAGCTTCTGAGAAACAAAATTCTGAACAGGAAGGGGGCCCAGCACAGAACCCTGTGGTACGCCACTGGTAACTGGTCTTTCACTAGAGGTGAAGTTACCCACTTTGACAGTATGTGTCCTGTCAGTGACTACCCATCTGATAATGCAGAGGTTAATTCCCAATTGAGAGAGTTTCTCTATGATATCTGAGTGGGGGATTGTGTCAAATGTCTTGGCTATGTCAAGATAGGTGATTTGCACTGTATTTTCCTCATACAGGGCCTCAGTGACTTTCTCGAAGAAGTCAACCATAATTAACAGACACAATCTACCGTTAATGAATCCGAACTCGGTTGGGTCCATAGTTTGGAAATTACTTAATGTCCTTGTTAATAAGGTCTATAGCTAGGGAGGCTATTTTTGCTTCATAATTACCTTTGGAGGACTTGATAATATTTCTGATTTGTTTTTTAAGCTAGAGAGACATTTCTTCCTTTGCTGAGGCAGTTCCCTCTTGAACTTGGACAATAGTTTCTTTCTCTTATTGTATAGCCTGTTTATATTATGGTCCACTAGGGTGGCTTGTTTTTTTCACCAAGACCTGGTTTTGATCCAGTCAGGTAAAGCCAATTCTATACAACTGTGTGGTTATACAGGGCATTGGTGTACACCTCTGTATAGGAGTCCATGTTATCTGTGTTTGACAGGGCTTTGAAACTTCTTATACCATCACTTACTAGGAGGTAATTTGTCTTTGAAAACATTCTAACCATTTTTGAGCTTGATGGGGTAATCTGGTCACATAATTACATCAAACAAGACTGATTTATGGTCCAGTCTTACCAGGGAGGACATCACATGGTGCAATGCTTTCCTATGTTAGTGAGTACTATGTCCAGGACATTTGAACCTCTTGTGGGTTTGCTGACTAGCTGTTCCACAGCATTTGCATTAACAAATTCCAAGAATCTCTGATTTTCTAGTCAGTTTTAGGATAATTAAAATCACCCATGAGAAAGGTGCTGTGATGTGGGGTCTTTGTCCATAGTTAATTGGATGTGGAGTATTTCAAGAGAATCATATTGCTTGACCAGTCTCAAGGTGTACTTATCCTTAATGAAGATGTATACACCGCCTTCTTTGGTTCTTTCACATTCAGTTTGTGGTCTGAACATATGGAAGACATTGTAGCCCTGCATGGCCAGGGGGGTTTTCATGCCTTTAAATCATGTCTCAGTGATTGCACAGATGTCAGCATCTTCCAAAGTGAGGAGTGCTTCCCAGAGTGCACTTTTCTGTTTAGACTCTTAGCATTAAGCATCAGTACCATGAGTTTATCTGGAGAGGATTTTGTTAGGTTGGGAGGTTGGTTATTTTGGCACTACCTAAAAAAGGCACGATAGGGGTTGCTAATGCCTTTGCCAGTATCCAAAAGCATAGAGGAGACATGTGCAGAGCACCTCTTGCAAGGCAGCATGGCCTGTCATCTATATCATTTCAGGCTGGCAAATATTGGATCTCCTTGGACTGACACCAGAAGCTAAGCCAATTGTTAGTCAATCATTTTTGTTTGTATTGTGGGATCATACTTGGAGAAGGTAGAATGCTGCTTAAGGCTAGGATTATACCTGCCTGTGACACATAATCTGAAATCTTAGTCATGACTCTCTTCATATAGTCCAGTGAGGTACATCTCAAGTCACTCATTCCCACATGGACTATGATGGAGTCATATGGATACTTGTGGTTGAGTGACTTCAGTGCTTGAGTGACTTGATGCATCCTGGCACCTGACAGGCAGCTAACTGTAACCCACTCCTTATTCAGCCTGGTGAGGAGAACATCTGTGTTCCTCACAATGGAGTCACCTATGACCAATACATGAGGTTTTGTGGTGTTATGCCTTATGGGCTTATTTGTTGAGACACTGATGTGTGTATTATTATGTGTCGTGGTTGTTTTTTGCATTGCTAAGCAGTTTCTGTTTGGGAAGTCTCTGATCTTTTGGTAAGCTACTAATGAGGACCTCCTTATATGTGGGTTTATGTGTCATGTCCTTATTTAGTGTGAGAAGTGTGTGTTTGTGTGTGTGCAAAACAAACCATCTGGCATTCGATTTGTCCTTATGTGAGAGTCTTTCCCCCTAATTTCATAGTGTAACTACATCTCTCACATAAAGTATTTGTTTATTTCAGGAGTAAGTGTTTGTCAGTATGCATGAGAAAATTGCTATGTTGCCTCAGGATGCCCACGTCTATCAGGCTGGCCAGCGAGATAACGGGAAACTGCTTGTCCATGATAGCAGGCTATTACTTTATGTTTTATTAGGGAAGATGTACTTTGTGTAGGCTAAGTTTGATCAATAAGACAACACTGTTCATGGCACAACCGTGTTGCTCCAAAAGCAGGACAAAAGTTTGGAAGGGTTTCACTGACAGCTGTTTAGGGAAAAACTGAGCTTCTAGGCTTTTATGTCTATAAAGGGCATTGCTAACTGCCACTGCATGAATAGCAGCACCACTGCTTAAATACAAGCAAAAAGAAACAAGTATTAAGCTAACTACCAATCAGGAAAGCGCACAATAAGCCTTCCACCAATAATCTCCGACTCAGACAGGTTAGATCAGCACACTCCTGTCGCAAGGATACAGAAAAACACCTTCTTAATGTGGAATAGCTAGTTTGCAGTAGAATAGCTAGTCTGGAGCCCAAGTATAAGAAGACCATTCAAACTACCTACAACAGCATTACAACTAACAGATACAATGGACTACAGTGCAATTAACTACTTAAAGCAGCAGCAGACAGTACACTGTTGACCCACTAAAAAATGCATTCAATAAATTAATGATAAAGAAGTGGCATTCACTACAGTATGCTGAATAAGGAGGTGTGAAGGATACTTACCATGCACACTGCCTTCTTTTTCATTATGTACAGGAGTGGAGGGTTCACCTATTAATAGTAATTAATAATAATTGTCATGAGTTAAATGTAATCATTCCATGTCAGAATTGAAGTTGCTATATAAATATGTATTACTGTTTTTAAACCAACCTTCCTGAGCAGCCTGAGCAGATGTGTTGGTGCAGCAGATGTTGGTAATAGCCAATGCCCACACCAGGTCTGCTTATTCCATTCCCAGTATCTTCTGTGTGTCACAATCATTCCTATGAATGGAGAGGAGGTGTTCCTCATCCAGTGTTAAAGGGGTAAGTGGTAGGAGGTCCTGACAGTACTTCTACTGGCATTTGCATTCTCTCTCACATTGTCTTTTTCATGTCCTACCATCTCATTTGCTCTCTTCTTGCACAGTGTTAATGTGCGGTTCCTTCCACCAACAGTATTTACATCCATAAATACTTGATTCCAGATTTTTGCCCACTCAGTTTTTGGGCCCCCGCTTTTCCAAAAAGGTGTTTACCATGGTGACACAAAAGCCATAATTACATAAACATGCAGAGTCTCAATCCAGTCAAGTAAGAATGTATTGAGCTAATGTTTGTATCATCATGAATATATTCACAATAGTAAGTTAAGACATTTGTACCATCATGAATACATTCACAATAGTATGGTAAGAGTTTTTTATAAGACTTGTATTCCTCCCCTGCCAGTTTCTTGTATTCATATTGTCATTGTTCATTCCAGAATGACACTCTGAAATCTCTGAGTAAAGCACTGTGTACATTTTGCTAAAAAAGCATCTTTGTCAATTCAGTACTTCACAATTAAATCCCTGTAAAGTAGATAATTCTACCATGTGTACGCAATCACTAAATGACTGCAAAATACATTTTTCTTTCTCATTACTCAATATACACTTTCACTGTTGCCGTAATTAATTTCCATTTATAAACAGCAATTTTTCAGTATTCACTTAAATCATTCAAATCTGTCCATTAGATCAGTAAAGCAAACATTTCTTCAAGTAAACCCAGTAATCTGACATCATTTTGCACTGTTTGATATTAATTTGTAATATCTGTAATATTTATTGCTTACTTTCCAAAGTCTGCACTTTCCTAAACCATTTGCCTCCTAGCTCAAGTAATTGCATGTGAATGTGGTGGTGTTCAACTTATTCATGTAAGTTCAAGGTCATGTATGTGTTTTGTATGCAAATTAGGCCTTTTATGCTTATCTCTATAAATCTCAGTAATTCATGAACATGTAAGGTAACTTAATCTACATAACCAGTCCTTGGGTAGTCACAAACGCAGTCTCGGGTAGTTGTCAACTCTCTGCAGACAGCAATCCCCAGAAGATCATGGGAATGCACAGGCAGCCTCAGCTATTCTCTAAGGTCGCAGCATTTAGAAAAGGGAAATAGAGTCCTGTACAAGTCAGTGTGCACAACCATGAAGTATAATCCCTGCCCATCCAACTTAACCTGGCACACCTTTTCACCTCAAATCTGTCAAAATTTGCTAACAGTTGATACTGTCACCTGGCACATCTTATCACCTCAAATCAGTCAAAAAGTTGATATTGGCACACACAAGAAGATTTACTTCTGCAGATATAAACAAACCAAAGCTAAAAAATACATGAATATTGCTGCTATACCGCACAAGGACTGTATAAAGAAATTATTCATTCTTGATATTCAAGTACGTATGATACTCCTTAAGGGTATCAAAAGCAAGGCACACAAGCACTTTTATTTATGATATAAATAAATGTATTCCTTTAAAGAAATAAGCAAGTGGCAAAGCATTTTTTTTTGGTAAAAACAGTTGCCAGTAACAACGGTACCAGGTCTAATGTCCTTGCTTGCTACCTGGGTTTGATTAGGGTGACATCATACCCTAAAAGGAGTGGTTCTAAACCTGTGAACCACAGCCCGGCTAACTTTCTCCATTTTAGTACTGGCATTTCTAATGATGTCATCACCTGTAAAGGTACATGGCCATGCTCCAAGCTGATCTAACAAGGTAACCATGATTAAGCTCCACCTTCTTAGGGAATTGTACCTGGGTAAGATCAGATCTATGTATATGAGGTTCAGACCGGAAGAATATTGACATCTGGCAGGAGTTGGGTGAACACCTGTCAGCCCTGACAGGGATCACCGGCTCTGGCCTCCAGTGCCAACACAGGTACAATGATCTACAGACTGTATGCCTGACCAGTTGGTTGAGTGGTCAATCAGGTGACAGACAGAAAGACAAAGCTCTACAGTAAGTATTTTTTTTAAATCATATCAAACATAGGTTTAAAGAAATATCAAAATCTAACACAAATGAAGGTTTATGCTACAAGAAATAAATGTGTATAGAGAAATGCGTATCTATATGCATTAATGCAGGAGAAAGCATAAACATATCTTCACACAGAACTGCATCTGCATACAAATATCGAATGTTTATGTGATGACATAGTTTTGTGTATAAATATAAATGTATATGTATAGGCAAAGACAGATATGTAGCTATGCATATACATGTGTCTAAAATACAGATGTACATCTGCATCAGTATACTTATTTTTTTCATGTATATAAATGTATGCATTGATACACAAATAAATTGCTCTGACAACTTCACAAGCAGTAGGTATTAGTTCAGTTGTTAGTTGAACTACATGCATATACTTTTTGTAAAGAAAATATTTTGTTTGTGTAGAGCAGAAGATATTTATTAGTAAGGTAATTGTATAACACAATCATTTCTTCTACAATATTAACTGCATTTACAAGATGGCTGAACTCAGGCACCACACTCTAGTCAAAGTGGAGGTTTGGAGAGGGGTGAAGGTTAGAGTATCAAGTGAACGAATAGCACATGGTTTAGTGAGAGATAACCAGTTGTATTAGTTCTGTATACATTTCTACACAATCCCCCATATATGCTTATATTTATTAAGCAGAAAATTATTAAATCACACATTGACATGAAGTATATGTACTGCCTCTATCTGTAACAGTAAATATGTTTTGTGTAACGAAGAATGATCTGGAAGAAACTTAAAACTTCCTTTCAATTGATATATTTTTATGTGTGTACAGCTTCTATCGTTGGGGTTATTATTATAAGACTGTCTTGCCTAAAAATCTTTACAGGATATTTCTTAAATATGGAACTTAAGCATGCAAAACATAATCGATTGTAGAACTTATGCTGAAAGTGTATGGTAAAATTCCAGACAGCACTACTTCCCCAAACAGAGAAGCTGTGCACATATATAGAAGTATAGCAATTTGAAGGAAGATGCACTCCTAGCATTTCAATTTGCATTAAAGGAAATATCAGCACAGTAGGATTAGGAGTAATGTCTGCATGATAATCCATGCTTTACTGTTTCCATAGTTAATAAATAAATGTATATTTTAGATATGAATAAATGTATAAAGAAATAAGCACACATACTAAGCAAGTGCATCAGTAAGTGCAACACCTTTCAGAGGAGGAGTAGTACTAGTAGCCATGATAGAAATATTAAAGAAAAACGTCAGAGAAACAAAAAAAAATGTGCTGGTATGTGCTGTCTATGCAGCTGAAGAAGAGGTAGAATATAACCTCTGTCAGTAACATAGGAGAATGACCTGACTGATCGAAGGTGGTGGTAATTATGAATAAAAAACGTATCATTTAAAAAAAAGCTGTCAAGCAATAAATGCTGCTTTTCTGTCTTTAATTAATTTTGTTACTATAACTGCAAGAGAATTTATACTTAAATGAAATACCAGGACTAGTATAGTATTGCAACCAAATCTATGTCAGGCAGAAATTTCAAATGTATTGTCATTTCTTATGTTTTATAACAGCATATCTCATTACCATCGCTAGACTGCAAATGTAAAAATCACTTCCACTTGAGAGGAATATACTAACTATTCCCTCCTTTAAAATGCTCCCTAAAAAAATACCTCACAAAATCTTGGCCCTGTTGCTGTCCGAATCCTGGCTGAACTTACTCCTTATAATTCACTCACCCCCTTCAAACTAGATCACATTTCACAGCCCTTTCCAGCTTCCTACTCCACTCATTTTTGTTTTCCCCCAGTACCTTAACTTATTTAATTCATTTCTGCAAACCTGTCCTCTGGCTCTATCCTCCCTACTCACCTAAGTTACCTGAAGACACCTTATCCTGCACTCTTCTTACAATCTCCTTCTCTCCATCCTTCTTCCTTCTATAACTGTAATATAAACACCTCTCTCGTACTAAGACATCACTCAGTTTCAACTCTGTCTCTAATCATGTAATCTATGATAATAAATATTTTATTAGAATTGTCTCAGGTCTCATTTACCACATATTAATCTATGTAGCAAATAATATGACTATTGAATTTTTCGTCACATATTCTTTTCAGCTCATGTTATTGTTTTTCATTGCACTCTCTTATGAAACATATGTTCTATGTTTTTCTCATTATTTCACTCGTTTTGTAGTGCAACGTGATACTTTGTGATTTAAAATATTTGTACCTGATGTTTTGTAATGTAACATGATACTTAGTGATTTAAAATATCTGTACTTCATTGTTGAAATATTGCGATTGTTCAGCTTTTCTCTCTGGGCCTCTGCTGAAAATGGGCACGTTCTTGCCTAGTTGGACTTTCTAAGTAAACAAATGTCAACTAACTAACTAACTAAATAAATAAATAAATGTATCCATAAGCATTTTCCAGACATTTTGTTTTAGATGAATAAAAATTTAATACAAATAAAAATTCAGTGCTAATAACAACTGGAATGATAAATAACATTTTGTGTGAATTTATTGTCTACATTTATTCTTGGTATCTCTCCCCCTTTTCTCTCTTTTTCTTATTTTAATTACGCAGTCTTTATTATCTTTCTTTCCCATTTCAGTTCACATTTCTACAGGTCCAGAATCCGTAGGAGCATCCTAGCCATGTGACTCCCAGTTTATGGAATGTTAACCATCTGTCAGTCGAGAGATGTCCTTGCAGGGTCAGGACAGTGTAGGCAACCATGTAAGTCACGGCCTGGCAAGTCTCACTGACCATGGGTTTTGGGACTTTTTCTGAGGACATGGTGGAGTAGGTAATGGAGAGATACCTTCAGCTAGTCCAGGATTCTCTTCAGCTTGTTGAAGATTTGCTGCCCTGGTTGCTGTCACCCACTGCTGCACCACAGGACACTGTCGCCTCAATATCAGGATCCTTCGCTGTAATAACATCAGGCAGTGGAAACATTTGAACTCTCTTGCACCAGGGCTTCTTTGTGAGCTGGACTCTTCATCACTCCTAACTTTCCTTTATCATCTCTTCTACACCATCTTACCTACTTTTCACCCAAACTATCCCTTTATATAAAAAATGTAAAAAAATAAGAGTGTCTGTCCACTGACAAAAAGATAGTACCCCTCTTTACTACCACCTCCAGCACAACTTTCTTGATGTTTTCCTTCTGTGCTCCCCCCTTTGTTATGTCTTCTCATTTTCAGTCTTTTCTATCACCCCATTTCCATTTTTAAAGCAAACAACAGGGTGTCCACATGAAGATACCCCTTTATAAAGCATAATTAAACTCCTTTTTTTAAAGTGTTTATAATAAAAGCCGCACTGTCTTCCACTTGCCTTAAAGGAAAACTCCACCTTAGAACTAACAAAATCAATCTTTTCACTCTGTTTTATTTTCTGACCTACTTTAACACCTCAGAATCACCCTGGGTGCTTCTTGTAGAACATTAATATGTTTCTCCACAAATAGCTACCAATAGGGCTTAATATATCAACATGATTATCTTTTTCTTCAACCCTTTCTCTTATCCATAGTCTTTTTCAAGTCTGCTTTACACGAGTCATGCTAGACATAAGAAGTAGTGGTGTATTCCCATAGGACTGACATATAATGGAATTAGTGTCAGTCACTGTCATCTTATATACCTTCTATAACAGGACTGCTTCTTTTTTTCCTGGAATGACCCTCATTTATGCTTGTCTCAAAGCCCGTCTTACACTACACTAAGGAGTAATACAGCTGCAATCAAAACATAGCTAAATTGCAGGCCTTTATTCAAAGTATCCTTTTGCACTCCAAGATGAATTGGCATTCAGCAAATAAAATAAAAAACAGCTAACACAGCACTATATAAAAACATTTGTTTAATTACATCAAAACAAAAACTATAAAAAGTATATATAAAACAGATGAGCGCTTTCACACCAAAGGTGCTTCATCAGATCTAAAACCAAACTAACAAACACTGCTTAAATACAGTTGTTGTTGTTCGTCTTCTTCTTTCGGCTTTTCCCCGTTAGGGGTTGCCACAGCGGAATGCTGGTCCGCTAATGATTGGCAGCTGATTTTTACGGTGCCGAGGTGCCAGCCCAACACCCGACCTTCAACAAAGGCATGCCCATTCATGCATGTCTTTCGAACACCACTCGACCACGGGGAGGACATGCAGACTCTACACAGAAGGAGCTCCAGCCGAGAATCAAACGGGAGAACCTCTTGCTGTGAGCCGACAATGCTACCGCTGCACCACCGCGGCTCAAAACTGCTTATATACAGTTAAGAACATTAAAACATCACCTGGTCAAGTCACCTGACCTCAACAAGGGTTTTAAAGGTACAAACTCATTTAATCCCTTCCCTTTATCAGATTGTAAAATCAACATCCATTTAACTTTCAAGCATTCTGTTGTTTTTTTTGTTTGTTTGTTTGTTTGTTTTTTTGTCTTAATATCACCTCCTCTGGCTCCTGAATTCAATAATTCTCAAACTAAAAATTTAAAAGAGTGTTCATTACCAGTGTTACAAAAATGCTTATACAAAGCATTCCTATTGTCACACCTACTTATTTCATACAAATGATCCCTGATACGATTCTTAAACTTTCAATTCATTTTCCCAACACAGTAGCATCCACACTGGTCACAAACAGCTAAATATACCAGGTTGCTACTAGAACAATTGGCATTAAAGTCAAATTAAAAGATACGTCCAGTAACAGGATGTGCAAAGGTGTCTGCAGTCTTAATATATTTACACATGATACACAATCTGCATGGACATATCCCTTTCATATCAGAAATACAGGGTCTATAGCTAACCAGAGGTTTATAACAAAGGAGTTTCTTAATGGAGCTGTTATTTCTATAACAAAAACATGGAGCTGCCCCAATAAACTCCCTGCACGTGGTATCAGTAGTCAAAATATGGCAGGGCTTTGTAATGATGTTACAAGTAGGTTGAATATCATTTAAATAGGCAACACACATTTGGAAATCACTTCTGTTATTGTTCTGCCTTGCTACGTTATCAACACAAAAGTTAGACAAATAGGGTCTAACAAAATCATTTCTATGTGATAGAATCTCATGACACACCATCTCTGTTTCATGTTCAGAGCACCCCCAAAGGGAAAGTCCTCATTCAGGGTATCTAAGGAAGAGAGCATATTTTCATCCTTCCTGTTAGGCTTGCATGCCTATAAAACTGCCCTTTCTGTACACTATGCTTTACATATTTAAGATGCATAGGTTCATAGGATGATACTAGGCTATTGGCCTGGAGGCCCTTATAAGCCTAGCCAAGAATTTCACCCATGCTCCCACAAAGTCAGCACCTGTTTTCCCTGTCTAGCAGGGACACAGGTGGGATCCCAGGGGTATATTTCCTTTTTCCTATCCAGTCATCCGGGTTCTTCTTAAAGAGAGCTAGTAAGGTGCTCTGTTGACATGGAGAGGGAGTCTGCCCCACAGATGGGGATGTCATTGGGACACAAATCTATCAAACCAGCAAGTTCTATTAATGTCACAGACAAGGTTAAGACCTTGCTTGTGGGTTGCATGAGTGGAATTTGACTTATGGATATGCAGCAATTCCATCAAGGCTTAGTCTAAGACGGCCTTGTATGCCATACACAGGTCACCTCTGAGCAGTCGGTACAAGACTGAGTAGAGGAACATGGCTTTTAACCTTTCTGTATAGGACAGGTGTTTGGCATCCTGGATTTCCCTGGTCAGGAACCTCTGTGGTCTCTCCAGCTGTTGCATGTGCTTGGCAAGGTACATGCTGAAGGAGGAATTGTACTCAATAATGGGTCTGATAAGGAGGAGTACAGAGATGTTATGACCTCCTTTTTCCTGGATGAAATACCCTTACTTATGAGGTGGGCCATGTAGAAAGTCTTCCGTATAACTGAGGCAACATGGTGGTCAAAAGTCACATTGCTATCAACCAGGATGCCCAAGTCCCTCACGACTAATTGCGTGGGTAGTATGTTGTTATTAATGTGATATACTTTGATAGTGCAGTGTTCTCACTTTCTTACATGGTTTACTATAAACCTGAGTATCTAAACCATCTGAGGCATTCAGAACGCAAGCACCAAGAAAATATATCAAGCTTTGGAAATACTTAAATGTAAACTTTAAAATCTCAGTAGTTTGATGTCAATAGTCCACATACTCATTAAGGGTGTCTACTGAGCCAGTCCACACAAAAAAACACATTATCCACAAAAAGTACATAATGTGAGATGTACTGCAAAAAGAGTTTACTTCTGTCTAGAACATACAAAGACTCTCAATATGCAAGCACCATGTTAATGTAGCTGTTTGCACACATAGTACCCATGGCTACTCTAACCTTCTGATGGTAACAGCAATCATGAAACATAAAAACATTATTACTAAGTATGATGTCAAGCAATGAACATGGCAAGTGTATTGGACCTGCAGAGTATTTAGAATTCTTAGATGGAAACAGCCTAACAATGTCTATTCCTGTAAAACAGGACACAGCATCCATGGTAACCAATGTAACATCATTAGTAATGTTCCTGCTGGACCTTTCAAACAATTGCATCAAAATATGCTCAATGTCTCTAAGTACAGTAATCATCCTGTCATTAATGGGATATAACTGATTTTCAACTGAAATTGACAGAGGTACGGTCACCCACCTGAGGCCCTGAAACAATGGATCTCATGGGTGGGTTATTCAAACACTTGTGAACCTTAGGAAGGCCTTAAAATATAGGAGTAATAGGAAATTCAACCATAAAGTAAACATACAGATATCTACTTATTGTGCCTTCCATTAACAGCTCATGAATACTACTATGTACACTTTGAATAACCTTAGAAACCTCACTTTTGTGGCATTCAGCACAAGTATCAATATCATTCAACATTAAAAGCATACTTTCAATGCTTTAAACGGATTGTCTGTAAGGCTATGAAACATCTTCCAATGCTTCTGTCTCATGAACTCATAAATATCACGTTCACAAAGCTTTAAAAATGCTTCATTCAAAGCAGACTTAGTCAGAACAAACTGGCTAGGCTTCCTAAAGCCAATTTGCTCATGAGCATTATTGCTGTAGAGAATCCTAAGCAAGATCTTATGAACAAAAAGTCTTAAATCAATAAGAATCTCATGCAAGGATGAGCCTCTAGCAGGAATAATATTGAGTATTTCATAGGTTCATAGGTTGGTACTAGGCTATCGGCCCTAGGGCCTATACAAGCCTAGCCATAACAATTCCCTGGATATTTCTTCCCACAATATTTACTTCCCTGGACCCCTGTCTAACAGGGCTACTGACATAATCCCCGGGGTGAATTTCCTATCTTCCATCCAATCATCAAGGTTCCTTTTGAAGAGGGCCAAGGAGGCACTCTGCTTGACATGTATGGGCAGTCTGTTCCAGAGTATGGGGAGTCTCTGGGTCAGGAACCTATCCCTCCAACATGTTTTGTTCATTGTGATGACAAGGTTTAGATCCCCAGAGCATGTGGCTCTGAGGGATTGGGATTTCTTTAAGTGGAGCATGTCCAACAGCTCAGGGTTTGACACGGCCTTGTATGTTAAGCAGAGATCACCTCTGAGTAGACAATATGCCACAGACTATAGCTGGAGTTTTTTTTTAGATGGTCAGCATATGGCATCTGCTTTAGGCCTGTGATTCTTTTAGTGAGGTATCTCTGTGGCCTTTCCAGCTGTTGCAGATGTCTTGTGAGGTACATACCAAACAGGGCGTTATACTCTATAATGGGTCTAATGAGGGATTAGTACAGTGGGACAATGACCTCATTTTTTCTGGATGAAAAGCCCTTAGTGATGAGGTGTGCCACATAGAAGGATTTCCTGACTGTTGTGGTGATATGGCTATTGAAGGTGATACCACTGTCCACCTGTGTCCCTAAGTCTCTCATCACACTTTTGATGTTTAGTGTACTGCCACCTATGTGGTAATTCATGGGTACATGTTTTTTTCCAAAGGGGATAACTATACATTTCTTGGTATTAAGCTTGAGCCCATGTCTCTGGCACCAGGCATCTGTTTCTGTAAGGCCCTTTTGTAGAATATCCGCATCATTTGGAGATTCAATAATGGCCCAGTTTGCAGTCATCTACAAGCTTTGTTAGCCAGAGTCCCTTAGTGTTGGCCTGTACTTCAGAGAAGTAGATGCCAAACAAGAGTGGTCCCAGGACTGAACCCTGAAGTACTCCACTTGTCACTTGTCTGTAGCTGGATTTGGAGTTGATTACTTTTACAGTCTGGGTTCTGTCAGTAAGCCAGTTGGCAACCCATCGAATGACATAGGGATTTATGCCCAGCTTAGTAAGTTTATCTATGATTCCAGAGTGGGGGGTGGTGTTGAAGGCCTTGGCGAGGTCCAGATAGGATGTGTGGACTGGACCACCTTACCCTCGTCCACAGCTCTGGAGACTGATTCGAAGAAGTCAATCAGGTTCAGGAGACAAGATTCACCCTTCACAAACCCAAACTGGGTGGGGTCCAGTGTTTGAAGATTGCCAATGTTTTTGTTTATAAGTTCCATGATAATGCATTCCATGCCTTGCAGATCAGGCTCATCAGACTGATGGGATGGTAGTTCCCAGGATCTAAGGTGGATCCCCTCCTTGTGGAGTGGGATAACTGTAGCTGTGAGCCACTCAGTGGGCATGAAGCCTGAGGTGAGACAATGATTAAACATGACACTTAGGTGAGGTGCCAGTTCATTTTGTAGTTCATGTAGTACACAACCCGGGATGTCATCTGGTCCCATGGATGCTGTATTCTTAGCTTTGGAGCATGCGGTTTCTACCTGTGTGGCCATAATTACCGGAATTCGGCAATCTTTTGGTATTAAGATGGGCCTTTTAGGGGGTGAGAGGGGGGTGAAGTTGGCATGAAATCGATCTGCCAGGATACTGGCAATATCCTTGGGATCAGTATATTTAATGCCATTCTGTTGTAGCTCAGAGCAGATCTGAGCATTGCCATTTAGATTCTTGACATAACTATAGAATGCCTTGTGGTTGTCTTTGGAATCTTTGGCAATTTTATTTTCATAACTAGCTTTTGAGGATTTTATGAGGGATCTCAGCTTCTTACTGAGGCTGGTGAGGGAGTTTTTTGCATTCTGGGATTTTCCTCTCTTCTGCAGCAGTTTCTTCCTTCTGTTGTATAGTTTGTTTATAGCAGGGGACCACCAGATTGACTTCCTTTCATGCTGTTCATTACTCAGAGTCACAAAACATATATTGACCACTAGGCTCGTGGAATCTTACACCTTACAGCTTTTCCTAATTCCAGTTGCCCGGACACCTGTGGTTTCTTTCAACCAGTCCTGTTATGACTGTGAGCACCCTCTCTCCTCTTGTCTGTTCATTTTAACCAGTTAGGGCAGTTGCAGCTGTAAAAATGGGAGGGGGGGGCAGCTGACTGTAAACCCGAACAAGCAAAACCAGATTCTCTAGCTTGCAATGTGTCCTGAGTGTAATTACTCAGGGTTGCATTAGAAACTGCAGTCTCACTCACTGCAATGGAAATTGTCTGACGAGGTGGCTTATTATCAAAACACAACATAGAACCAGTCGCAGGTCAGAATTGAGAACAGGCACATTCTCCTTCCTATTAAAGGGTTCACTACCAGGTACCATATCATCAGCACACAACACGTTATCAACTCTGTTAGCCAGCTGAACAGAATTAGAGTCCTTACCATTCATAACACCTAGTGTATGTGAAACAGGTATCGAACACTATACATAGCCATCCTGAAAGTCCTCCATACCCTAGCCAGTTTCTTCCTCTTAACCTCTTGCAAATGTTTCTCATATAAACTAATATCAACAAATAAATCATCAACTTTATGTTTGTAAGATGCTGAGAAATAAAAATCATTAATTCTGTCAATTCCTGTCCTAAAATCACCAAGGACAGAAGCCTCATTTGGTTGACAAAATCTCAGCAAAAGCTTAAAATAATTAAAGCTGAGCTCAAGATTTGTCTGCCATTTACCCAGCAATGAAGGATACATTTATTTATTTATTTGCAGTTGGTTTACGAGGATAGTCCATTGGGCCAAGAAGAACCCATTTTCAATGGAGTCCTGGGGAGAAAAGCTCCAAAACAAAGATTACAGTTTACAGTTTCAATCATTTGTAGGTTAAAGACTAAACTACAGAACAATTGTGACAAAAGTTTACAATTTCAGTCATTTGTACCTTCAAGACCAAACAAAGATTAAAAAGTTTACAGAAGTTTACAATTTCAGTTATTTGTAGCTTCTAGACATAGCAATGATTAAGCAGTTACAATGCCATGATAGGTTTCATTTGTTGAAAGCTAAGAATTAAGCAGGTGCACAAAAAAAAATATTTGGTTAAATCTTGTAAGAAAAAAACAAAGAATTGCTGTAGTGAATATATAGTTTCTCAAATGGAGTTGTATGCTAAGAGAATTATAAGACGTTATTACAGTTGGATTATTATTTCGTGTCTCTTAATATATGGAGTAGTTGCTTGTAGGAAATGGAGAATAGGCTATGAGGGGTGGGAGCAGGAGCATTCCCATGCAGAAGTTAGATGTGAATGAAGTGATTTTTTAAAAACAGGGAGGTTGGTGGTGGTACGAATGGAGGGAGGAAGGGAGTTCCATATGCGTGCCAGGGCAAAGGACAGGAGGTTTTGTCCCTGAGAGTGAAGGGGTTTGTACAGCTCAATAAGGTGTTGGTTATTGGATCTTAGGAGTCTTTGTGGCAGGTGCATTTTAAAGGTAGAGCTGAGGGAGGGACAGAGGGAGGGATGAAAGATGAGTTTGTGAGCAAAAGTGAGCTGAGTATAGGAGAGATAGTTGGGAAGCTCTAGCCAGTTAATTTTGTGGAGAGATGCACAGTGATGGGTAGATGATTTGTGGCTAGTGGCAAATTTGGCAATTTTATTATAACAGGAGGACAGTTTTGTTTTGAGAGCTGATTGTAGGTTTATTAGGAGAGGGGCTCCATAAAGGAGTGAAGGGATGAGAAATGTAGTAGCTAGAGTGAGCTTAGTAGATGTAGTGAGAAATCGATTGTGTCAGTAGAGCATGCCAAGTTTTTGGTGAGGTTTTTTTATGTTTAGTTGTAGATGGCTCTTGAATTTCAGCTGGTCATCAATCTGGACTCCTAGTAGCTTGGTTTCGGATACTAGTTCAAGAGGTGTATTATTCTGGCTAGTGATGGAGAAAAGTTTTTTATCAATGGTGTTGGTTTTTGAGGGGGTAAATACCATAAGTTTGGTTTTTGATGCATTGAGTGCTAGACGATTGTCTTTCGTCCACTGTTCTGTGGTAGAGAAGGCTTCTTGGGTCAGTTTTAAGAGAGTGGGAATGGATGTGGCTGCACAGATAATTGTAGAATCATCTGCATATTGAATAAGTTTAGCATGAGGAATTGAGTGAAAGAAATAATTTATGAATATATTGAAGAGGAGAGGACCTAAATGGAACCTTGGGGAACACCAGTGGGTGTGTTGAGGTAGGAGGAGATGGCTTTTTTCCATTTGACAGCTTGTTGCCTGTTGGAGAGATAGCTGTTAAACCAATTGAGAGAGGAAGGGGATAGGTTTAGGTTAGATAGTTTAGTTAAGAGTAGGTTGTGAGAGATGGTATTGAAAGCCTTAGAGAGGTCCAGAAAGAGGGTAGATACAGTACAGCCAGAGTCTCTGGCTATATTTACAGTTTCCAGGAAGGAAAGGAGGGCAGTCATGGTGCTGTGATTGGGTCTGAATCTGTGTTGTGTGGAAGTTAGTAAGTTATTGTCTAAGAGATAAGGAAAGAGTTGAAGATGATACATTTCTCAAGGAGTTTTGATATAGGAGAGAGGATGGCAATGGGACGAAAGTTAGTAATATTGTTATTATTGCCTCCTTTGTGCAAGGGAATGATGAAAGTCTTTTTCCAGAGTGTAGGTACAAGACCTTCTTGGAAAGAGCAATTGATTAGGATGCTGATGGGGAAGGCAATGGCTTCGGCAGCTATGCTGAGGAAGGAGGAGAGAATGTTATCGGGGGCATTGGTGCATGGTTTGAGTTTTTGTAGGAGTTTTTTGATGGTAGAAGTAGGAACTGGTTTTAGGGAGAAAGGTGGGAGTTGAAAGATAGGAGATGGGGGGTGGCAAGGGGATGAATGCAGAAGTAAAGGGTGAGTTGTTGTTAGAGAAGGATGTGGTTAGTTTGGAAATAGAGTCTATGAAAAAAGAGTTGAATTGGGTAGCCAGATCTATATCTAATGCATTAGGGTCTGGGCTTGGGTTTTCTCTTGAACTAGGTTTTGTGAGGGTAGTGATGCCTTTCCAGAATTTTTTGGGATTGGTTTTATGGTTGATTTGGAGTAAGGTGAAGTAATTCTGTCTATCTGTTGTGATAAGCTTTTTAACTGTGTTTCGAAGTGTTTTGAATTCTTGAAGGGAGGTGGGAGTTTTGCCTCTTTGGTAATGTGCCCCGGTTTTGTCTCTGAGTCGCATGGTAGTTAGAGTGTTTTTTGGTAGCTGGGGGTGGTACTGCTTCTTACTCTTTTGGTTTGTAAGGGGGCAAACTATCCAGCAGTTTTAGGAAAGTTGTATTGAAATGTGAAACAGCAACAGGGGTAGAGTTTTTAGGGGATTCCAATTTATTGATTTTAGGGAGTCAGAGAAGGTTACTGGGTTGAGGTTTTTTAGGTTGCGAGTGGTGATGTAATTAGGAGTTGCTTGTAATGAAGATGGAAGACGTCTGGTAAAGATGGGAAGATGGTCACTGAGGGAATCAGGAAGGATTCCACTATCAGTGTAGTAGTGGGGGTGAGAGACTAATATCCAGTCTAGGGTACTACCACTGGAGAAGTCTTTAGAAGGTCTGGTAGTGAGGTTGATGAGCTGAGAGTAGTTATATAGGTTGATGTTTAAGGGGTGTGTAGGGGAATGAATGGAAGTCCAGTTAATATTTGTGTCTCCCATAATAATAGTCTCATTACTGATATTGGTAGAAAGCCAGGATAGGATATCTTCAAGTACTGAGATATTGTCTCCTGGGGGATGTATAGTGAGGCTATGCAGATGTGTTTCTGTTCATTTATTTGAAATAGGGCTAATAATAATTCTGCATTTGAGAACTGAGGAATGGGTTTGTTATAGGGAATAATGGATAGGGTGAATGAGTAGACTAGGGCTACTCCACCACCCTGTTTGTGTGTCCTGTCTTTTCTGATAATAGAGTAGTTTGGTGGTACTATTTCAGTATCTTTTATATGAGGTTTTAACCAGGTTTCAGAGATAGCTAAGATTTTAGGTTTGTAGTGGAGAAGCCAGGCATGGAGGTTGGGGATTTTGTTAGCTATACTTTGGGCATTTAGAGAACCTAATAGGATGGACTTAAATGTAGGGGTAGAGGTGTTTGGGCCTGGGTTAGGGGTTATATCTCC
Source organism: Protopterus annectens (assembly GCF_019279795.1). NCBI lineage: Eukaryota > Metazoa > Chordata > Ceratodontiformes > Protopteridae > Protopterus > Protopterus annectens. The sequence goes on along the minus strand of NC_056726.1, from coordinate 1,753,632,428 downwards.
AGATAGAAGTATGTTTTTAGGTGTTGGATTATGATGAGGTGTTTAGATTGCCTTTTTTGTATGTTGTATATTGTCAGATTTGTATGTATTTTTGAGGTTAGAGAGGTGCTAGAGTGTTTATTATTAGAGCATAGTTTGTAATGAAAAAATAGATGGATGTTAATGGGATACAGTCCAGGGGTGATTGAGACAAATGAGTGCAAGTGAGTTGTAGGGTGTGAGCTGGTTGTATGAGGTAATGGTGTGTAATTTGTGGAGTTGGGCTGGGTAAGGTAGTGGATATAAATAAGGTTTAGAAGTAGTAGTAGTTGGATTGAGAATTATATAAGTTTAAGCATGTTGAGGGTTGATAGGGTATATTATGTAGTGTGGGGAAAGGGTTAGAAATAGATATAGTGTTTTTTAAATATGAAGGGAAGTGTGAGGAGATGGATTATAGAGGGAGGGGGTAGGAAGAGAATGGTGGTGCTAAGGGAGGGGTGTGGTGGTGATGTAAGGGGAGGGATGTAATAGATAGAGAGGAAGTAGGAGTGGTTAGATGAGTATAAATATAGATGTATTGGGGTGGGTGAGATTTGGGGGTAGGGTAGGGGAGCAGAGTGAGCCCGCGGGATACACCCAAAGAAGGTAAGCAGCAGAAGCAGTGTGAGAAACAATCAGTCAGGTGAAGGTATGTACAGAGGAAGGTAAGCAGGGTGGTTATTGGGATTCTAGGGGTGCAATACAAGGGAATGGAGAAGACATAGGCCAGAGGTGGAGAAGGGTAGAACTGTTACTTAGCAGTTAAGAGAGAGAGGCCTATTAATCTGTAAACTTATAGTGTGTGGGAAGGAGTATGGGAATAAGGGGTTAAAGATGGGTAGACACTGCCACCTAGTGGACAGAACCTGGTTTTGTAAAGAGAGGGACGACTAAAGCAGATTGATAGGAGTTGGAAGGGAGGTAGTTCTGATATAGGTATGTTACAGGCAAAAAAGGAACCAGGGATGAGGTAGGTATAAAGGGAGTCCACAGTGAGAAGTGCATGGCTGTAGGCTATTCCGGCTGTTATCCCTTACAAGCACCAGGCAAGTGATATAACAATTTCACAAGCAGAATTGCAGTAGGGATAATAATATGTTACATACTTTCTTGGATCCTTTAACTCTCTCTTCTGGGAGAAAGAGACTGTCCCTGTAGGGAGTCAGCAAACAGGGTGAGACTTGCTATCCCAAGATTGGCCTTGGATCTCCAGGAGGGCTGGGCCAGTAGGCAAAGTGAGTTTAGGAGAAGAGAGTTGAAAAGCTGGGGAAATAGAGTGGAAGGTGTTTATAAAATGAAGTAGTTATGGATAATGCATAATTTACAGATTATGAGAAGTACAGATTAGCCAGCAGTAAACATATACAAAACTAAGCATCAATACATCATGAGCAAGTCCTTACTAAACTAAGTATAAAAATCCCTGCAGAACAGTTAAAAAGAAAAAATCTTCCAGTTTACTGCAATTACTTATCTAAGTCACAGAGTAGTTTAATACTAGATTCAGTAATAGGAAACAATAGAAACAATGTAATTCCTGCAATATATAAGCATTTTCAACAAAGTGCGCTGTAACCCACAGGCGAGTAGAGAATTTCACATTACACAGTCTCAGTGTCGTTAATACTTGATTCAGTAACAGGATAAGATAAAAATCAATGTAATCCCACATATTACTATATGTCGGCATCCTTAACACCCTCAGACCCTTTGGAACAACTTTGTGGTGTAACCATGCCTTTAAATGCAGTCTCTGCCACTGCAACCATTTGTATTTAAACAAATTATTCTCCAAACCTCTGAAGATGTCCTTAAACTCCTGTGACTGTGCAGTAGCATACTCCAGGTCCAAACTAACATCTCCAATGTTAGAAAGAAGTACTGGATTGCTATTGACCTGCAAAACTCATCCTAAATGGTCAGCTATAGCCTCATCCACAGCTCCATTATGGTTGTAGTCAAGTTCAGTTATGGCTCCTTCAGCCATACCCTACTCAGCAGGAAAAGAAGAAACCAGGAAACAGAATCAAACTAAACATGCAAAATAATACAGCTGCAACCAAAAAAGTAGCTAAATTGTAAACCTTTATTCAAAGTATTATTTTGTAGTCCAAGAGGAATTGACATTTCTCTCCCCCCACACTATTTCTAAGGTGACAAAACTGTCAATTCATTTAAAGATCCTTGCAGTTTCATGTGTGACAGCTGCAACTGGAAAGGAAGAGGTTTAAGAGTAATTCTGCTCCCCATGCAGTGTCTGCAGTGGAAAGATTTGTATTTTTTTATTTATTCATTCATTGCCTGAATGTTGTAGAAAATGCTTTATTTTCATTTGTTTTACAACTAATGTCATGTTTTGTTTCACCTTACTAAGTAAGTTCCCAAACAGACTAGCATTCTATTCCTTATCTTTGGGTAAATATTTTTCCGAGTCACAAATGCCTTGTAGCATTGCACTTTCTATCATTTCTTGTTATTCTGCTCATATAGTGATTTGTTAAAGTACAGAAAAATCACTTTTCTACAACCCTGACTCCTTAATAATAACACAATAAAATTAAGGGACTAGAAAATAATTCTATTCCCCAATCTCTGCAGTGGGAAGATTTTTTTTGGAGGGGTGGAATATTATAGGAAATTATTCATCAGTTTCATTTGTTTTTTAACTAATGTTATGTTCTTTTACTTCTTACTATGCTGTTCAGGAATTCGAGAGCCAAATGTTATTAACTTTCAATTCGTTACCTTTGAATAATCTCTTTTTGTGCATCACAGATGTCTTTTGGCATTATGTTTTTCTCTTTACACTCTTCTGCAAAACTGACTTCATGATACTGACGCAAGAACTACTAATGCTCTGGGCTCTGAAAGAATTAGAAATTATACTGTGTACTTTTACAGGGAACTGCACTCCTGATGGTTACAACCATCAGTGAACTGAGGCTTGTAGCATTCCATTCTGGTTCTTTTAAATGAACTTGTGATATGCCTTGCAGTAAGTGCAGAGGACTAAATTTCTACTTCCAGCGTTAAGAGTACATGGTTTGAATCTTTCCATTTTCATTTTCCTACAATGTGACCTTGAGCAAGTCACTTAACCAGGCAGTGATTTTGTGACAATTGTGAATTTGGGCTAGACTCCTTAGTGGTCTCATGGACTGCAGCAACTTTGTATGAGCCTATGCCCCTATTCCTTTATTGCTTTTTTCATACACCTCACAGCTATCATAGTATTGTTTCTGTGTTATGCTTCTTCAATCTATTAGCTACGTTGGCTGTGGGTTGTAACAAGTCTCCAAAGAAAACCACATAATTTCACTTTATGTTAATCTTTTCTGTGATGTTTTTTCCTGGTATAATTGCAGTGATGATGTGTTCAGTGTACAAAACATTTTCTTTATGCAGTGCCCCCCTGCCCTCTTTAGTAATGGGTGCAAAGCCTAACCCTAATGCTGCCCCTTCCCAACCCTTACCCTACAGCTTAATGTCATTAAAACCTTCCAGTTACACTGCCACTATGCAGACACATTTGTGGTTAGTATTTGGGGGGGGGGGGGGTTAAGATTGTCAGCAGTACCTGACAGGGTAAACTACAGATTTCTATGTGTCTGTGTATAGACAAATTCCTCTGCAAAGTATGTGAGACATTAAACTTAAAAAAAGTGGGTGGGCTTTCCCTTCCTTTAATTCCAAGACAAGGAAATGAAAGTTGTATAAAGTACAAGCATGTTCCTGGCACCTACAAAATGCTGGAACCTCATTGGAGGGAGAAAAGCATCCTAAGGTTTGAGTTAAACTGTAGGAGACGTTTTTTCTTTAAGTCTTTCAAGTGTGACTGCACATATCCGTGTTTGTCCTCAGGATCCAAGTATGCATGAAATCATATGAAGCTTAAGATTTTCATGTAGTCCTTTCCACATACTTAATTAACTTCAGCTACTTTACTCTTTTTCCACAAGTGGGTGTGATTTTTTAAACACCTTCACATTTACTTAGTCTTCTCTTAGTGTACTTGCATATAGGTGTGCTAAGTGAGTGTGAACCTTGGGACTATGAAAACCACCCTTAGTTTACTATCATTTTCAGAAAATGTCCTTATTCACTTTAATAGCAGATGATTTATGTGATGCGCCACCACTGGACCAGTAATCAATGAGCCTCAATCCTCACCACTAGCACCAGTGGGTGGTGTACATTGGGAGGATGGCAAGTTACACAAACAGTATTTCCAGATGCAGCTCCCTGCATCAAGTGCAATTTCCCTTAAGAGCACACAGAGACCTCAGTCAGTCCAGGGCTGGTTTCTGTCTCTTTCTCCAGCTCTCCAATAAGACTCCCCATTGGCACAGCTATAGAGATGAGATCTCAGCTGAGTGGCCAAGCCAAGACCTGCAGCACCCTCTCTGTCCAACCAGTGCTTTGTGCCTAAGTAGCTGACACACACACTCTTGGACATTTGTTTTACACACGCACACACACACACACACACACACACACACACACACACACACACACACACACACACACACACACACACACACACACACACACACACACACACACACACACACACACACGCACATACACACATACACACACACACACACACACACACACACACACACACACACACACACCTGGGAAAGGCTGGCACAGGTTTACTAGCAATGCCTCCTTCTGCTATAAGGTAGTTATTACTGCCACCAGCCAATTCTTTATCAGCTACTTTAAGGCCCTTAACAAAGGGTGTCCAATCTTACTATGTAATGTTACTATCAATACAAATAGTACTTTAACTAAGAGCAAGGTTATTAGGAGTGGCTCACAATGTCACCAAACAAATATGCAAGTACTCTCATAAATTAAATATGTCCCATAAATATCAGCTACAATGATAGGTTTAAATATATTTAATAATAAATAATAAAAGAACAAGAAAATATGATCACGGTAACATCAAAGTTCAGAATCACAGGAAATATTTAAAACAACTATGCAGGACCATTGCAAATAAATAAAGAAAACATTTCTCTCTTTGTAACCCTTTCCGGCTTCCCTTCCACAGGAAGTCTGATATTCTCTGATAGCAATGCCTCACTGTCAGCCTGGGTACTACTTCTCATCTCTGCCCTTGCAGTCACTCTGTCCAAGAGAACATCAGTAACCACAAGCAGCTGTGGCTCACGTTTAGTCTCACTGCTAAAGGGTAGCTCCCTCTCTAAAGTAACCACCCCACCAGTACTGGCTTCAAGTCTGTGATCTGTCTGAGTCTCCCACAGGCTACCAGACCCACATGCTTGTCTCCTAGTCTGACTATGTGTAACTGCATGCACACAAGGTACTGCATTATCAGAATCATTCCCTATCAGGACATCTGCAGGAATATCCTCAAACACACCTACTTGCTTGCTTCCTTTTCCCCTCTCACAGTAAAGGTGAACCCTAGTCAAAGGTATTTGGTATGGGGTCCCTCCTAAAGCTTTGACTGCAGTAGATTGCCCAAATAAGTAGTGCTCCTCTTTAACCATTACAGGCTTCGCAATGGTTAGGTCAGAGGCTGCGTCTCTTTTAGCAGTGGCCTGTTTCCCATCTACTAAGATAGGATATAACCTCTTGCGGTAGTTTGGTACCCTTGTACTCAACTTATTGCTGGCATTCTGTAATTCCCACTTACTGGCTCTCCCACCTTTTGTTCCCCACCTTGCCTCTATGGACATTTATATGTTACATGGCCTACTGGTTGCATTTAAAACATTTAACCCTTAGTCCTGGCCATGTACCTGAACTAGTTTGCTACTGGCAAACTTTGTTGGGGGTGGTCTAGGCTGCCCACCATGGATTCCTTAGACCCATTAGCAGCACTGGGTATTCCTTTTTTGTGCAGTGATCCTCTGCTTGCTGGGTATAGGTCTTCTTTTTTCCCCCAACTCATTTGCTGTGTTACATTCCCTAACTACTAACCAGATTCTCATGTCCTCAGGCAAAGTGCTAATGTCTTGTTCCCTCACCAAAAGGTCTGCCAGCCCTTCAAAAGTGGTGACCTGACACCCGCTCACCGATCTATGAAAATAAGTGCTTAACTCAGCAATATAGTCACACACACTTTCATCTGCCTTACGTCTATGCTCATGAAACTTTTTTCTCTAAGCATCAGGTGTTAACTTAAAACACTCTAATAAACAATTTTTAACAATATTATAATTTAAGCAATCAGTATCAGACAATTTAGAAATAGCAGTTATGGCTTTACCATGGAATAAGGGGGTCAGGAACCATACTTAGAGCCCTTGGTCAACATTATACTGTTTACATACCCTTTCAAACATATGAATGAAACTATCGAAATTATCACCCTCTGTAAATTGTGGAAGAAATTTACTGACCCTTGTTGCTTCTGGGGTTTGGTTACTCCCTTCCCCATTACCTCCATGACCATGGTGAAGAGTCATCATCTCCTTTTCACGTTACCTCTTCCTCTCATTTTCTTCAGCTTCCAGATGTTTCATTCTCTGTGCTGATGCTAATGCCATCTGTTTCTCCTCTATTTCAGCCTCCAAACTCTGCAGTCTCTCTGCTGATTCTAGTCCCAACCATTTGGCCTCCAGTTCAAATCTCTTTAACTCCAGGTGGATTTTTAAGTCCTTTGAGAAAAGGTTGAACTGTTCATTTTCTGAGAGTTGTACCTCCCCAAAGCCAATCTGGTTGTCTTCCTGGCTGCTGGTCTGTGATGCAGCTGTGACTAAGGCTGCAATCATTTCTGCTTTAGTCAGGTTGGCATGCACCTGTCCTTTGACTTGGCACATATCAGCCAACTGGCTCCTTGTCAGCTTGCCATAATCCTGTGCTGACATCATTGCCTGCTCTTTCTGACTAAGTAAGCTAACAAAAAAAAAATAAAACTATTGTGATATGAAACTCTGAATGTTCACTGTGTGACTGATTGAGAGTGCGAGCACCTTCCTTAGTTACCACTGTTAACAGGCTACAGGAATTCAATATCCACACCACTGAATCCTAATATGTGGATATCACACTACTGCCAACCAATATATATGATGCCCCACCACTGGACCAGTAATCAAGGAGTCTTAGTCCTTACGACTAGCACCAGTGGGGGACACACATTGCGAAGGTGACAAGTTGCACACACAGTATTTCCAGATGCAGCTCTCTGCATCAAGTTCAGTTTCTCTTAAGAGCACACAGAGACCACAGGCAGTCTGGGGCTGGTTTCTCCCTCCTTCTCCAGATCCCCAATAAAACTCCCCACTGGCACAGCTATAGAGTTGAGATCTCAGTTGAGTGGCCAAGCCAAGACCTCCAGCACCCTCTCTGTCCAACCAGTGCTTTGTGTCTCTGCCCAAGGAGTTGGCACACACACTCTTGGAACTTTGTTTTATGCACACACACACACACACACACACACACACACACACACACACACACACACACACACACACACACACACACACACACACACACACACACACACACACACACACACACACACACACACACACACACACACACACACACACACACACACACACCTAGGAAAGGCTGGTACAGCTTTGCTAGCTATGCCCCCTTCTGACCAGACTATAATGTAATTATAACTGCCACCAGACAACTCTTTATCAGCTACTTTAAGGCCCTTAACAAAGGGTGTCCAATCTTACTGTGTAATGTTACTATCAATACAAATGGTAGTTTGACCAAGTGCAAGGCTATTAGGAGTGGTCCACAGTGTCACCAAATAAATATGCAAGTACTGTCAAAACTTAAATATGTCTCACAGATATCAGCCACAATGATAGGTTTAAATATATTTAATAATAAATAAAAAAAAACAAGAAAATACTCATTATATGACTACAGTAATACCAGAGTTCAGGATCACAGGAAATATTTAAATCAACATTGCAGGCCAGTCTCAAATAAATAAAGAAAACATCTAAACTATACTTCACTATATTTCTGACTGAATCTAAGAGAATTACTATACCCTAGTTAACTTACTGTGCAAGCAAGGCAGATGTGGTGAGTGAGTTGCCCAGCTGATGTGGTCAGGTCAAAGAAAATACAGAATACTCAGTCTCTCTGAGAGAGTTCTTAAATTAATATCTGAAATATTACTGCTGGGATAGCTTGCAGGATGCCATCACTTCTTGTCATCTGACTCTATCCCAGGTAAAATCCCTACTGATGCAGCTGGTAACATTTAGCATCTACCTGTGAAAATACATAGACACAACTTTTCTTAGATCTAAGGCAGATCCTGGAAGTCATAAAAGAATAAAAACACTTCCAAGACAACAGTGAACCTCTAGTTCTAGACATTGTGTCTTTTACTGCACTGAAACTGAAAGATAACATCCTTTTATTACGTGCTTATAAAGTAATTTAATTTCAGCTATTTCTCTGAAGTTAACCTCTGGTGTTCCAGTTACCATTGTTAAAATATATACATCTAAACAGTTACAATAGTGCAGGTACATTTGTGTTCTAATCCAGTAGGGTACAATGTAATTACAACTTTAAGCTCAGTACTTTGTAAAATACCTTTTCAGCACATATTTCTGTTCCAGCAGTTTGATATACACATAACATACAGTTCTAATACAGTTGTAACACAAGCATCTTACATGAAGCATGTTGACATTCACAAATGACACATAACCATTTACAAGATTCCAGACAGCTGTGCTGGCCGTATCTCTCTTTGTCACACTTCTATATAAAATAATAAAACACATTCCTGCTCGCAGTCAAACTAGGCTGTAAGTCAACAGTAAAATATTTCACGTCTCTTCAGACCTTCCAAACTCAAAGTTCCAAACCACGTCTCTTCAGACCTTTAAATCTTTTAGAAGGATATGAGGCCACATCTAATGAAATAAATATATCCAAACTCAATTATGAGCACAAATAAAAGCTTTCTTTATTGATATCCACAGTTGGTAACCGCTTTCGCTATACAGCTTTATCAAACCCATAATGACAAATATTAAAAAAGTATTTATATAGTATTATTCTAAGCAGGATAAATAAAACAATAAATCAATTAAACAGTGAGTAGAGCTTCTCTTAAAGATATATATGCACTCTAAAGCAAAAGACTGTAAGTTAAAAGCATATGTCTAATATCAAATTAGATTTTCGATCATTCAAGTTAATTTAAATTGATTTAAAATATTAAAATACATTCATAAAATCTGAATATACATAGAGTATAAAAGTGTAAAAACAGCATACACATTAACCAAAATTCTCTATTATTTGTTTAAACAAATAATTCATCTTAACCTATATATTCTATTTTTAAGTGCAGGTTTCAGAGGTATCCTGTCATTTAGCCCTGGGGATATATGTGCTTGTAATTTGATAATCCACTTGGTTTCTGCCTGCTCAGTGTAATTCTCAACATCACCTCCTCTAATCTTAGGTGTATTAACATGTAAGACAGAAAACATAAAAGTATGTCTGGTGTCATTCTGTAATACATGTTTGGATAAAGCATTGACCTCATACTTGATACGGATCTGATAGAGATGTTCCCTTATCCTTTCTTTCAATTTTCTATCAGTCTTACCTACGTAGAAAGAAGTACAGAATGTGCAAATAGCAATGTAAACCACGTCTTGTGTCACAGTTGGCATTAACTTTAAAGGAGAACACTTGTTCAGTTGTTGGGTGCACAAACATATTAATGTTGGTAATATAACAACAAAAATTACATTTACAACATGGTTTAGTACCATAAAAAGTTAGTGTCCCTATATCTTGTTTCATGTTTGTGAAACATAATAATCTATGTAATTTTTTCTTATTCTTAAATATATAATGTGGTTGTTCTCCTACATATTTCTTAATTTCTGGATCTAATGTAAGACTGTCCTAATGTTTACAAATAATATCTTTGATAGATTGGACATCCTGGGTATAAAACAGAGTAAATCTCTGTTGTTGTTCTGTGGTTAAGATTGGTGTATCATCAGCACTAGTCTTATAAAATTTGCATCCCTGCTTCAGAGAAAATAGGACATGCTCTGTCCTGTCTAATGTTTCTGATATGTGTAAAAGCTCTTTCAATTTCTATTGGTTTATAATTCCGAGCTCGCAGTCTAGCACCCAGGTCACTTAATTCTTTATCAAACTCTTTTTGAAGGGGGTTTAATCTGGACACCCTAATACCTTGCCCTTTGGCAATGTTTGAGAAAATGTGGCCAGGGTGCATACTATCCCTGTGTAACAGTGTGTTTTTGTAACAAAGTTTCCTATGTACTCCAGTATTAAATTCTCCATTTGGCATCCACCAAATGGAGACATCCAGAAAAGAAATGTTCTGGATAGAATAAGTCATAGTAAATTTCAAGTATGGAGTCAGAATATTAACCTGTTTTTCAAAATTTTTTAAATCTTCCAAACTACCATTCCAAAGAAAAAACAAGTCATCTACAAATTGCCTATAGAAAGGTATATATTTCTGGAAAAAATCCAAAAAAAATGTTTTTTCTCCTCCAACAAGGCCATGACCATATTGGTGTAGCTATTGGCACACAAGGTGCACATAGCTATGCCATCTCTTTGTAGGAAAAAACTTTGATCAAATAAAAACACATTGCTTTCCAAAACAATTTCTATCAAAGAACATAGGAATTCTATTCTATTCAGTGACATGTCGTGCTCAGAATTGAGTTTGGATATATTTATTTCATTAGATGTGGCCTCATATCCTTCTAAAAGATTTAAAGGTCTGAAGAGACGTGGTTTGGAACTTTGAGTTTGGAAGGTCTGAAGAGACGTGAAATATTTTACTGTTGACTTACAGCCTGGTTTGACTGCGAGCAGGAATTGTGTTTTATTATTTTATATACTGGCTTTGCATCTGCTCGCAGCCACTTTTCCACTACTGGTGTTTCTGTTTATTTTTGTTATTTGTTACACTTCTATATAAATTATGTTGATATTCACAAATGACATGTAATTATTTACAAAATTCCAGATAGCTGGGATGGCAGTATCTCCTTTTATGACAATTTACATAACTAAAGTTGTACTATACTCCACGTAACTTAAATATGATTTAGGATGCATGGCTAGGCTTAAAATGGCCCTTGAGGTCATTAGCCTAGTAAACACCTATGAACTTATGAAGCATTGAAATAACTACATACTCTAAATATCAGTTCTTTAGCATATTTTTCAGTATGTACATGCATATGTCTGCATATCTTTATCTAACATATATAAATGGCCTGTGGATTATTCTTAAGGACTTCAGGCATTATTTTCTTACTCATGTTATGCAATGTACTCAAACATGTTATCAATAGTCTACTACATTATTTCTTTTTCATCTTGTGAATAAGCTGAACAATCCCTATCAACTGTGCTAATCACCTGCTCTTGCAATACAAAGAAATCCCCAAGAGAAAGAGGGAAAAAAAATAATTATGTTATATAATACGTGTTCCTGTACATTGCCATTTTTACATGATTTGAGCTTTACAATATTCTGTCATGTTTATTCAGTCTGTGAAATTACTCATTCATTTCATCTGTACCATGTCATTTTAAGCTGAACCTACATTAACAGTTTCATGTAGCTAATATGTCATCATATTCTATGCAATCTAAACAAAATGTCATCCCAAAACCCTAATAAATAAAAGTTAAGCTTGGCTTTTAGACTGTAAGGAGTTGTTCAGTCTGAATAAGTGCTTATTCATACAGTTAATACATCACTACATTCCAGTTTAAACTAGATTTTAAGTTTTATTTAGTTAATACTTCCATATATTCTATAATATATGAACAAGCTCCATAAATGCTATATTAAAAATATATTTAATACAAAAGGTCTTGCTCATAAATACTATTATTGAAACTAATCCAAATATGTATAACTTAATACTAATATGAAAATGTGCAATTATTTAGCTTGATATTTTATAATAGCATTTCCTTTATTTGTCCACGTAATTAGGCATTACTTCTCGTGTATTGTAATACTGCTCTTTGCATTGAACAATAATTACTTAATAGAGATCTAAACAGCTAGACAATCTCAAACACTTTGATGAAAGTAACCATCTTATATTGTCTACAGATCACAAGTAAAGCCATCATGTCTTTCAAGCCATCTTGTTGCAGAGATTGCACACGTAAACATTTTTAGTCCCTGAATTCACTTTTTCTTCTCATTCATTTGCTACTTCTCCAATATTATCAATGTTTACCTGTCTGACAGACTCCATCTTCCACTGATTGCCTTGTAGCTGCAATGATCTCAATGGCAATGTCTTCATTTTTGCCATCACATTCTTTAGACTTTCAAATATCAGGATTTTACCAAACCAAACTCTTTACAACGCATTAATGAAATGTAAGTTTGCACATTAACCTTCTCATCTGACAATTGTTTATTGCCTCTAAAAGCAAAAGTGACATTTCAGTGTCACCTTAGAGTACTCATGCTCAGTATAGACAGGTCATATTGCCAGTACGAACCCTCTACCAGATTGCCCAGCTGCCAAAGCACCTGCTTCTTTTCATAACATGTTAGAAGCTGTCATTATTGGCCTCCATTTCCATATCAAATATCTGATTCTGGTTTTGGCCATTGCTTCACCACAGCAATCCCCAATGAATCTTTTATAAGGCCTACCCATTCTACCATCACTGTTTACACACAGTCCATCAGTATATGTGCCTATTTCACTTTCCTAATTTTGTCATCCCACATACTCAATTTGTTTTATGCTCCCCACTGCTTTGACCAAAAGCTTTGATATTTGGCATTTGGCATTTGATGGGTCACACAGATATTTGCTTTTCATGCTGTAATTCCACATCTCCCAGTATGCTGCAAGTAGTCCATCTAGTTCTGAGGTTTAGTTATCATTTCTAAGATGTTTCCACTTCTATAGCATTGAATCACATTAATTTATAACGATCTCTTTTCCTTGCTTGTAAAGTAGTATGTCTACCGTACTCTAACTTATGATTCTCTTCTTTAAAATGATCACTTTTATCTGCCCACTCCATCTTTTCAATTACCAATTCAAAGATCATTCTTTTACTCCACAGTATACAAAAATCAATGTCAGATACACTGATTTTTACTTTACAATTTAGCATTTTTGTGTCTAGTCTTATGGTATAACCTAACCATCAACGAACTTCAACAAGCACCATGAAACTCTGAAATTCAAATTTCCTTTTGAGCTAAACACACACACACACACACACACACACACACACACACACACACACACACACACACACACACACACACATATATATAAATATACCATCTATCTATATATATATATATATATATATATATATATATATATATATATATATATATATGTATGCATTTCAGTATATTTATAGTTTGATAGGTGGGTAAGTTTGAGATGGACTGGTGAAATTATGCTGTCAGCCATTAACCAGGTACAAAGGTAAATAAGATGCACAATAGTGAATATTAAAAAAAAGTTTCTTTTACATAGTGACATACACTAACAATCTGGACAAACTACATATGAAAAATAATATCAGTTATATACGCAAGTAATAATAATGTGTGTTTATGCATATATTTGTCGGTGTCAGTGCAACTGCATTGCATGGGTTGACACGGAGGACACTACTGCAGTTACCTACGACTGCACATTGTTTGATTCAGGGACATTTATTCATTTACTTATTTAACATTTTACTTATTTATCTCTCTTTTCAGGGGAGATCAACAGTGGTATTTATACTGATCAGGGAAAATCTGGCCAGCACACTAGGGAGCTTCCCCTATTCTTTTTCAATAACTGCCATGGGATCTTTTGCATCCACCTGAACTATCACCAGTTCAGGTGGATGTGACATTGATTTAATGTGTCATCCAAACAATGGCACAATTAAGAGTGCAGCAATCCTATATGTAGTATCAGTACTGGAAAATGAATCCAAGTGCATGTTGTTAGAATAGAACCCACAGTCTTCTGATTTTCCAGCACCAAAGACAACTGTGCCATCTTTTGAGCCACTCACACTTTTGGTCCATGTAGCTTTATCATGTCTCTGAATCACATTATTTCACTATTGCATTACAGGGTACTGTGGTGTTGCCCTCACAGTGCTGCCTGCAATATGATTTCAGCATCCTAGCGAGACTTTATCTCTCTTTCCTTAATACTATTCTATTTACTGTAATCATAGAGTTTTCTTTTATGGAGAAGAAATATTAAGAAGAAATGCTATGGTATGCTATAGTAAGGAAATATTTTCAGAGGCACATTCGATAGTCAGAATAAATGTACCCAAAGTAGGTACAGTCATGAGTCTTCACGGTTCTTATCAAGTTTTTTATGGATTTTTTTTTTTTTTTTACATTTAAGTGTTTATACATATCAGAGATTGTTCCTTTTGGTAACTGTTAGTTTGGAAAAGCTTTCTTCTACCTACAGCCTTTAGGAAGTTTCATCCAAAGAGTATGATGGTGTTATCTCCTTCACTGCATCCTCTTAAAGGGCACAGATATGTTTTTATTCTTTGTTTCTGTGAGATGGACAATAATTGGAGGTACAGATGATTTTAAACGTGAGAGGGGAAAGCAGGTTGCATGCACAGGCAGAGGAAGGAATCCACTTAGCTTTTAAGTGCATTTTGCAGTGATGTTCTGTTCTATAGAATAGCATAATGAATATATTTAAATTATTAATGCCTCTTAGAAGTTTGGTATTTGAAGTGAAATTTAGAATGATAGATGGAACTGTATATTCCAGGCACTGGATTAGAAGTATGCCTGAAAATGTTCACTTGGCTTGAATTGTTAAATGGTTTGAGACCACACTGCAGGACCTAAACTGCTCTGATTATTAGGACATAATTTTATGTGTATGTGGCTTAGGTTTTCCTTCTGGGTTTAAGTAATCCTATACATTTCCAGTCCACCACCTGATTTATTTAATTGTTCAATGTGCCAGTAATGGCCAGAAAGGGCAATATCTTATTTTTTTGAATAGTACTGAAGAGATGTGGTTTGATTCACATTTAAGACCAGTTTTTGCAGTCTGTGATCAGAAGATGATGGGATTGTCCTGAATAGTGCAGGAACACCATCTACATAAAGAGTTGTTATATTGGTAAGCATAGATTAAACTAGATCATTTATATACAGTCAAGGGAAGATGTGACCTGCTACCTACAGGATGCCGGTGGCAAAGGTTCTAAGGTATGCTTCTAGGTCTTTACTTATAATGTTGATGAAGGTAGTTCAGTAACCAGATGACTGTACAGTGTATGTGTGTGTATGACTATACTGTGTCAAAATCTGAGCTTCTGTAGTTTCTAATGAAGACAAAGTGATATATGCCCTCAAATGTGCATTTTAAATCAATAAAATACCTCTGGCTAGCCAGCACTTTTTCGTAACTGTATAGATTGTACCTCCTACTAACCAAATACCTGTTATTGTACCATGAATATTTTTAAAACCATTTGTGGATTACATAAAAACCCATACTTGTTAATATGTTCATGAATTTGGTTGCATAGTTTTTTAAGTTCTATAGTTGGTTGTGTCTTTCGTCTTTTCCCAGTTAGGGGTCGCCACAGCGGAACTCCGGTCCGCTAATGATTGGCAGTAGATTTTTACGTGCCGAGTTGCCAGTCCTGACGCACAACCTTCAACGAAGGTACGCCCATTCACGCATGTCTCCACACAGAAGACGCTTTAGCTGAGAATCGAACAGGACAACGTCTTACTGTGAGGTGACAATGCTATCGCAGCACCACCACTGCAGCTATAGTGAATAAGCAAATTACTGATACTTGAACTGTATTGCTAGAAGTGGATGCAGAATGAGTTATTGGAATTGAAATTATGACTGAATGTTAAACGGAAGAGGGACAATATGTAGTGTTTTAGACAGTTTAATCAGATATGGCAGTGGTTTTGAGATGTGGCAAGCTGTTGACACAGTTAGGATATGGGCTGCTTTTATCTTCGGGCTTCACAGTTTTCTTCCCACAG
This sequence comes from Protopterus annectens, assembly GCF_019279795.1. Classification (NCBI taxonomy): domain Eukaryota; kingdom Metazoa; phylum Chordata; order Ceratodontiformes; family Protopteridae; genus Protopterus; species Protopterus annectens. The sequence continues at coordinate 1,753,616,368 of NC_056726.1, read as the reverse complement.
ATATGAAACTTAAGGCCTGAAATGAAAATGGAAATTGAGTGACAGTAGGCTTGATCGGCAAAAAGTAGGCCATGTTGGCTGAGATGTATAATTATGAGAAAGTTTAATTTGGAGGCATCAGTGAAGGTTGCAGGGGGTAGTTTGCTTCATTTTTGGCTAATGTTGAGATGCTGAGGGAGGCTGGGAGCATGACACAGAAATATATGTAGAATCTTTTAACATGATGGACTCTAGTCCTGACTTGACAGACAGAATGGCTGTGTCTGAGCAATTAAAGAGAAGCAGTGTAAACTGTAGCATGTGACTTTGGAGTGAGTATTGTCACAACACTTTTGTCTCTGAAAATGCAGATAAATTTCGCTTAAAATCTAGTAATTCTTTCAGATAAGCATATATAGGAAAAAATAGTTGAAAATAGATAGAATTTTTCCTTGCTGTGCTCTTTTGTCCAATAATCATTATTTTCTGTTTCTTTGTGCAATTATCTCTGTGTATATTTAACTGTATTGCTTAACTCTTTCTTTCATAACTATTTTCTGTATTCACTTTGAAAGGGTGTGGCTGGCTGTGTTTTATTGATTTATTAATTGATAAGGAGGTATTATTACTAACTGATGGCTAAGCATGCACCTGTATTGGTCAAACTACCATGCACACTATAATGTGTGATTAGAATCATTTGGTTTATTAACAAGAGTGAAACAGTGAATGGGAGGTCCTTAGCTTGAAGATTTGGAGATGTGGCAGTTTACTACTGTGAGCCCCAACAGAAGATTGCAATGTTGGAGAATCTTAACTGCATTCCTTGGATATGTTATGTGGGGGAAAGAGTTTATTTTAAGTGAAGTTACTGGGGGCAGGTGAGCACTGGAAATACAGGAAGGCAGAGGGAGAAGTGGAAAATAAAAAGGTTCTGGAGATTTTGGCCAAACATTCTCCTCAGTGAGAAGATCAATGTGCATCCTGTTCTGGAATAACAGTGTAAAGGCCCATGCCCAGGGATACAGTGCATCTTTTCTGCATCCTCTTGCGGCCCTTATGCACTTAGTGAATTATTCCATTGCTCATATTTTTGTGCCTCATTTATGCACTAATCTGTTTGTTCAAAAGGCCATACTCCTGGTAACTATTCATATAGGTAGGCAGTAGGGGGGGTTTAAAAACCATTGTCTATCATCATTTCTTTTCACTGGTTGGCAGTTTTGCAATTCAAACCTCATCTATCTCATAGTTCAATATTTCCCGACGTTGCTTGTTAGTGGTAGAATTTTACCCTGCATCTAGGTGTGCAATCAAAGTCCTTTCCTTACATTTATTTGCAATCATGGAATTCAAGTTCCAAATGGATGTGCAACCAAGTCTTCTTTCCTTTTACAGGTAATCATATTTTTCTCCTCATGTCATGCACTGTTACAACTACAGATACTAGACATACCACTTAAGACACTACAGCCAGATTTCTGACATCTGTTCTTACCTGCTAGTAAATCCTTACCAAAGTTCTGTTCATTTGTACATTGTATATAAGGAAGACATTACTTAACAGCTATTTTTCACCAATAATAAGTGAAGCTTATAGATTATGTCTGGATCTGGGGTCACCTTGCTTTCTCCAGCCTATTATATGCATTTTGTCACTTTTCAAGTGAGGTGAAGGAAATGATTACAGGGAAAATTGTACTTTAAAAGACTTTATATAATTCATAACTACCTATTGTGTGATATTTGCCTAACAAATTAATGTTCCTCCTACCAGACCGTCTCTGTATGTCATCCACTTTCAGTTTGAAACTTGAAAATCTGATTTCAAAGTTAACCATTTTTGACTGGTTCAGTTACAGCAGTTTGCTTTTACACTGTGCAGATATGCTGTCTCCACTTCTACTGATGTTCATATTTCTTCCTGTCGCCATGGACAGATTTGCAGTCCACTTGGTTCTTTCATGACCGGTTCTAGTATTCTTAGCAAGTTTCCCTCATTTCTTTGTCACTTAATTCACCTACTGAAATTTTGATGAGGTTTAGCACTCTTTCCCTTCCATACCTCCTGATATCAAAGCTGCTTTTAGCTGATTTCAACTTTGATGCCAAAGCTGCTTTTAGCTGTCTTAATTTTAATTAGGAATAGAGTAATTACAGGAAATCAGGGGAAAGACCAGTCTTCAACATTGGACTCAAAACCATTTTGCATTTGGGAACTGCCCAGCATAAATAATGCAGTTAATAAAACACTGAGTATTAAGAAATTGCTTTCTCTCTGTTTAGTAGTTCTAGCACAGTGGGGTTAGCAGCAATCACAGATGATGATATCCAGAGGCATGACTCTTCTATGGTTTGGAGCAGCAATGACATCATGGTTCAGAGTTTACACCATGCTGCCTTGAACATTCTAGAATATGGGACATTGTTCAGGTTCCACAGAGATACAAACTAAAGAGGGCTTTATTTAAGAAAAGATTTTAGATTTTGTTTTGTTTTAATTTGTAAAGAAAGCACAAAAGAATTTTGCACCTGCTGTTTTTCCCTCGAAAACAATATGTTAAAAACTAATAAAATGAAGTTTTGATAATTTTATCTTTTATTTACTATTGTAATGTGTGTTGTACTTTTCCATAAGAGTGCACCTGTGCTACATTGTTTTGTTTTCCACTGTTATGGGGTATTAATGGTTTAGGGAGGTTGTGTTTTGAGGCTTCTGGTGGGCTGCTTAGATTGTATTTGCATACCAATGCATGGGGCAGTGGCAGGAGGTGTTGTGGCTAGGACAGCTCCCCTTGCTTGCACTACTGCACAGTCCCTGAGTTTGTACATATAGAGTCAGGGGGCATGGGCACTAGGCTTTATTAAAAACAAAACAAAAAAAATTATTTTACTTAATTTCAATTGATTGTGAGTAATTGCAGTTTTTCTAGTACTACAACTCCAAAGTAGCTGTCAGTTCATGTTGTCATGCTGGTAAGTTATAGTGAGGAGATTATGTCGTCCATTGCAGCAGAGTCAGGTGATTTTGCTTTAGCAGTGTTCTGTGCATATTTCAGATATTTTGATTGTATGCTATTGATCATAAAAGAAAACTGAAATGTGATCAGTCATAATGGAATGACTTTGCAGGTTGATAGGCAGTATGAGTGCTGTGCTTGATTTGATGAGAATGGAATACTAGTAAAGTTGTTTATTGCTGTATAATCATATATGTATATAGAGAATTATCTTTGTGTCTCTGATCATAGTCAACTTGTTATGTCATTGAGACATGGATGTCAAGAAATTCATCTCAAGTGTGGAAAAAAGCAAAACCTGAAAACTGAATCTTGATATAAATGTTGGGAATACATAATAATAGTTATGGTCAGAGAGACTCAATCATAATTCTTTTACTGCATGGAGCTTTATCTGCACAATGTACTACCAACTAAAGAAAAATGTGTAGGAGCTAGCACAAAGTGTTTTTACAGCCTTGAAAACTAAAACGCGACTCATTCCCTCCAGAAGAGCTCTTTTGAGTGTGTACCTTTAACTCCCAGTGGGCGTGGCTTCAGCATTTAAAAAATAAAGTTTTCACCTTATATTTTTAACAAGTACCCATTGACAGAGAAGATATAGCAACAGTTGTGTTTGTCATCACGTATGCTTCAAGATAAAATTTTCTGATACCTTGTATGTAACATGGTTTTGGAATTATTAAAGCTAATATGAACAGGCAATATTTGACACCTAGAGGCCCAGTAGGAGGTAACTGCAGAAATGCCTGGAGACGTCAATAGGCTGTAATGAGTTGTTGCCAGACAGATAGTGAATAGAAGTGAAGTATCCCCCTGATGAACAAATAACTTTAAAAGTTGTTAAACAATTTTATCTGACAGCTTTTAAAGCTGTTTAGCTTCTTGTTGCTATTTTTTGGTTGCCAACAGTGACCACTGCTATGCTCTAGCATGAGCTTAAAGCATAACAGTGTTGAGTTGTGCCGACTAAAGATATCTTTCACCTAAACTTGAAGAGTTATCAAGTCACTATATATACTCATACAGTAGAGAGTCGAGTATCCAAACTAACTGGGACGTAGGGTAGTTTGGATAATCAAACTGTTCGGATAATCAAACCTACATTGAACTGGATAAAAAACATCAAAAATCTTGTTTTTTTTCTACATATAGGGAATACACTTTTCAATCATTCAGCAGTTCCAGTGGACAGTAAAGAATATTTTTCACATATAAGCTCAAAAACATGCACAAGCGAATACGTATAACCTTTATTACATATTCAGACTTAATAGATTTTCCTACCCGAAAACTTTGGAAGGCTGCGTTCGGATAATTCGGATAATCGACTCTCTACTGTATAGTGTGTGTGTGTGTGTGTGTGTGTGTGTGTGTGTGTGTGTGTGTGTGTGTGTGTGTGTGTGTGTGTGTGTGTGCATATGAGTGTGTGTGTGTATGCATCCTAACAAAATACCCAAATACCCCATATAAATCTAAATATTCGGCTTGAAGTAGAAGTCTGTGCACACTTCATCATTCTGTTACATACATTCTTTCAGGGTCACCACTAAATTACCTACACTTAGGTATCATAATCAGACTGTCATAACTCATTTATATTCGTTCTTTTACAGCACCAACACTCACTATATTTATATTTGCAACTGTATTCACATTAAAAGTCAAATAACATAACAATTACAGCAAATTAATAGGCACTATACATTTAATATTACTCAGCACAAAGCTTAATAAAATTAAGTTTGTATGGTAGATGCATTTTATGTGCTGTTAACCTGATGAGAAAAACAGTTCTGTTCTTCATAAGAAATGTATATGAATAACTGTAAATAGTGTCAAGATAATGGAAAATAATATACAAATCTACAAACCGTCAAAACATGAACTGTGATTAATTAATTTATTTATTTCACATTTGCTAACCGGGTTAGTCCAACTGGGTAAGAAATTACCCATTTTCAGTGGAGACCCGAGGGGAAAAGCCCAGAACAAAACATACAAATACATACAAATAGAGACAAGTTAACCATATAATGAGCAAAAACAAACTTATGGATACAATGGATAAGAAAAATAAATGTAATCCAAAGAATAGTACATAGCTATATACAAGGTCAGAAGAAGGAAAGTGCAAAAGAAGATGGGAGTAGAGGAGGAATGAAGTGATCTAGAGGGAGGAGAAAAAAAGAAGAGCAATAGGATAAAGTAAATTATATAAAGAGGGAGAGTATAGAAACAAGAGCAGTAGGATAAAGTAAATGATATAAAGAGGGAGAGTATAGAAACAAGAGCAGTAGGATAAAGTAAATTATATAAAGAGGGAGAGTATAGAAACAAGAGCAGTAGGATAAAGTAAATGATATAAAGAGGGAGAGTATAGAAACAAGAGCAGTAGGATAAAGTAAATTATATAAAGAGGAAAGTATAGAAACAAGAGCAGTAGGATAAAGTAAATTATATAAAGAGGGAGAGTATAGAAACAAGAGCAGTAGGATAAAGTAAATTATATAAAGAGGGAGAGTATAGAAACAAGAGCAGTAGGATAAAGTAAATGATATAAAGAGGGAGAGTATAGAAACAAGAGCAGTAGGATAAAGTAAATGATATAAAGAGGGAGAGTATAGAAACAAAAGCAGTAGGATAAAGTAAATGATATAAAGAGGGAGAGTATAGAAACAAGAGCAGTAGGATAAAGTAAATTATATAAATATATAAATATATAATGTAATATATATATATATATATATATATATATATATTATATGGGCGGCACAGTGGTGCAGTGGTTAACATCGTCACCTCACAGCAAGAGGTTCTCCGGTTCGATTCTCGGCTGGGGTGCCTTCTGTGTGGAGTTTGCATGTTCTCCCTGTGTTCGCGTGGGTTTCCTCCGGGTACTCTGGTTTCCTCCCACATTCCAAAGACATGCATCTGGAGCATTTCTCCCCGGGCCTCCGCTGAAAACAGGCTCTGTGGAACCTAGTCGGACTTTCCCGGTCAACAAATGATAAATAAATAATAAAATAAATAAAATAAAATATAAAGAGGGAGGTTATAGAAAGAAGAGTAGATTGGATAAAGTAAGATAAGAAAGAGGAAAAAGGTCTTAATGATAAGTCTACTGGAGAAATAGGAATATGGAAAGGGGGGGGGGAGTTAAGTAGGATGGTTGCAGGTACATATAGGGTTGTTATGGAGGTACAAAATAAGGTCATGTTTGAAGTTAGGAAGAGAGGTATGACTTCTAATATGGAGTGGAAGATTATTCCAAATAAGGGAAATGGAGTGTTTATAAAGTATTTACCTATGTTAATATTGGGTTTATAGACTTGTAGAAAGAGTTTATCAGAGCTGTGCAGGGATTGGGGAGGGGTGTACCAGGAGATCAGGTTGGACAGAGATGGACAGTCTGAGTTAGAATTAAGAATTCGAAAAGTTTGGATCAACTGACATTTGGTCAGAAGGTGTGGGAATTCGAGCCAATGTAGTTTTTTGAGAACAGAACAGTGATGGGATTTAAAGGGGCTGCTGGTGACAAATCCAGCAATTTTGTTATAAGTTTGGTCAAGTTTTATTAGCAGGTTATATTGTAAATTGGAAAATAGAGGGGAGCCATAGAGAAGGGTGGGGAGGAGATAGGATTTGGAGTAGTTTAGAGTTGGAGGTCAGGAATTTGTTGTTTCTGTATAACATGCCCAGTTTTTGGTGTGTTTTCTTTATAGAATGAAGTATGTGGAGGTCTAGTTTGAGCTAGTTGTCAATGATGACACCTAGGAGTTTAGTGTGTAAATCTGGTGATATGATGGTGCCATTTAGTGAGGATATGAGAAAGGTGGATTTGTGATGGGCTAGAGCTTTCGGTAGGAATAGTTTTAGACGGCTTCAGGATAAGTTGATTGTTGGAGAGCCACTTCTCAACAGAGTGAAATGAAGACTGGGTGATATGGTGGAGGTTATTGATAAAGTCAGAAATGGAAATCAGAGTTGAATCATCTGCATACTGTATGATAGGGGAGAGATTGCTGGCAATGCGTAGGTCATTGGTAAAGAGGTTCAAAAGGAGGGGGCCAAGAATTGAACCTTGAGGAACACCGGTCTGAACTGGCAGAAAGGGTGAGAAGGAATTTTGCCATTTAAGTGCTTGTAAGCGACTGGACAGGTAACTAGAGAACCAGTTTAGAGTGGGGATAGAAATGTTCAGCTGAGAAAGTTTTTGAAGTAGAAGCTTGTGAGAAACAGTGTCAAAAGCCTTTGACAGATCTAAGAAAAGGCAAGACACAAGTTTATTATTGTCTCTGGCCTCAGCCACTGTATGAGAGAAGGATAAAAGTGCTGTGTTAGTACTGTGTTTGGGCCTAAAACCATGCTGGGTGTTGGTTAAAAGATTGTTTTGAGTAAGGTGGGAAAGCAGTTGAGAACGAATACACTTTTCTAGAATTTTGGAGAGGGGAGAAAGAATAGCAATGGGATGGAAATTAGATGGTTCTATGGAGTTTCCACCCATGTAGTGGGATAGTATAGTATTCCTTCCAAACAGAGGGAAAAATAGATTCTTAGATTGAGTGGTTTATTAGAATGGAGACAGGAAGGGCCACAGAGTTAGCAGCATTTTTTAGGAATTGGGAAGGTAGGTTATCAGGGGCAAGGGAACAAGGTTTGAGTTTACTAAGGAGAGTTTTAATATAACTAACAGATACAGGTTTGAGCAAGAAGGGGTCAGAGAGGTTAGAGGAGTCAGATTGGGGGTATGGAGAAAAAGTGGGTGTGGTAATAGAAGTGATAGTACTGGAAGTGGAATTAGTTGTGGGGTTGGTAATATTAGAGTTGTTAGGTACAAGTTTAGAAATGGTATCAATAAAGTAGTGATTAAAATGAATGGAGGTATCTGAGGGAGATTGATTGGGAAAAGGATTGGGGATTGTGGGTGAACCAGGGTTGAGAAGAGTTTTTATGGCTGACCAGAACTTCTGTGGATTAGTAGGTTTCAGAGATTGATCAGAGAGGTAAAATTTTCTTCTGTCCTGGTTGACTCTTTTGTTTTGTAAGGTTTCTATGTAAGATTGAAGGAAGACAGAAGATTTTTTTATATTGTTTCCAAGTGGCATCTCTTTTATGTATAAGGCAAAAGGTTTCTTTGGATAGCCAGGGGGCATGTTTAGCTTTGACTTTTATTTTCTTGATAGTGGCCAGAGAGTTGAGTATGTTTAGGAATGTCTGGTTGAAGATGTTTAGGAATGTCTGGTTGAAGTAGCTAACTGCATCATTTAAAGGTAAAGAATATAGGCAGGACCAGTTAATATTTGAGATAATTTAGTTAAAGAAAGTGATATTGAAATTTCTTTGGTTACGGATATATTTAAACAGATGAGAACAAGTGAGTTTGGGTGAGTACCTAGTAATTTGGATAGCTAGGTGGTCACTAACGGAGTCAGATAGTGTACCTGGCTGGTGGTACAAAATAGGAGAATTTACGAGAATCCAGTCTAGGATAGAATTAGTGTGTTTTTGCCAAGGCGGGTGGGGGAGGAAACAAGTTGAGTAAAAACGTGCAGGTTGAGACTATGAGATGATGTATTAGAGTTAACTAAGTTCCAGTCAATACTTACATCCCCAAGTATAATAGTTTCAAAGGGGATGTGATGAAAACACCAAGATAAGATGTTTTCAAGGATGGTGATATTATTCCCTGGTGAAATATAGTGAGGCTATGGCCATTTTTTGGTAGTTGTTGAGATGACGGGTTACTATGAGTAGCTCTGCAGGGTGGAAGGAGGTAGGGGTAATTGAATGTGGTAAAATATTGAGAGAGTCAGAAAAAAGAATGGAGACACCACCTCCCTTTTTGCTAAGTCTGTCCTGTCTGTAGATACTGAAACCGGGGGGGGGGGGCAGATCTCAGAGTTGTGGATGTGGGGTTTTAGCCAAGAGTTAAAATGTGGGGAGTATAGTGTTGAATGAGAACATGGAGATCAGGCACTTTGTTGCAGATACTCTGGATATTAAGGGAGAAGAATTTAAGTCTTTTGGTTTTATAAGTAGAAGTGAGAGTGGATGGGGAGGTACTAGTGAGAGTAGGATTGCTAGAGGTGTAGGGGGAAGAAGTAATAGTAATAGTAAATGGAGTAGAGGAATTAGAAGATAAGAGTTGGATATTAGGACCAGGGTTGGGATGTATAACACCAGAAAGGAGGAGTGTTGTCAGGATAGAGAGTAAAGAGATAGGATGAGGGAGAGGATATAGAAATTTGGGTTTTAAGTTTGAGATTAGTTTTAATAAGGGGAGTAATTTTATTTTAAAGAATAAATAGTGTGGTAGAGTACAGTGAGTGTGAGCATATAGGAGTGTGGTAGGACCTGGATAGATTTTGAGAGGGATGTAGATTCTGAGTGGAGGGTAAGGGGAGAATTGCAGGGTGTGTGATAAGATGTGACATATGTCAGTGTAAATAGCAGAGGGAAGAGGAAAAGAAATGGCAACATCATTAGTGAAAGGCGTTGGGCAATAGTTACAACAAAACAATATATAAAGCAGTTTTAAATGTGACAGGCAGTCTCTAGAATAAACTAAAGAGATATTAAGATATACCACAAAATATATGTTCTTTACAAACCAAAAAATATGTGGCAATATAAAAACCTCTCAGTACGGCATAACATGGATCCTGTGTACTCCACTATAAACGGCCGAGACACACAAACGAGTAAACCATGAAATACTTTAATTTAAGTATACAAAGATAAAATCCACTTTCCATCAAGAAAATGTCCCAACTTCTTCAGAAAACTATTATACATTACTGAATCAAGTGTCTTAAGTATATTAAGGCAAGTCACGTGATGTTCTAATTAAACCTTAAAGTAGTATATGTGCACACATTTGTCTTTTTTCTTAACACTGGTAAATAATTAGTGAATGATACGTATGTTAACACATGTAGTTGATTTCTACTACTTTTTAGGACCTATCTTCACAAAATTCCTAAGTATTGATAACTATATTTTAAAATATGTTTACACTCTAACATAATCCTTATAAGCGAATGACACATACTACTGAGGCTCAAGTAACACCTGCCAAACTTGAACATTCTATCTATGACAGTCCCAACGTACATATAATATGATATAAAATAAAATAAAGTACTATGAAATAAAATAAAATAAAATAAAATGAAATAAGTATAAATAAATTAAATTAAGTAACATAACAAAATAAGGAGCACTATAACACTATATAACTATATAAAGCCATCAATTACTAGATGTTATTGTTATTACTATGTGTTATTCAAACTCCACTAAGTTAGCCAACAAACTTTGCTAAAATAACACCACTCTTCCAGAAGGTGGTGTAATACTACCCTGTTCTTTATCTGGCTAGATTTTTTAATCTTAAAATACACATTATAGAGCTCATTTCGTTTATACCTGAGTATTGACAGGTATTCACTCTAAGTTGCCAAAGAAGTTCATTTCTTTCCAGTTTTAATGACTCAGGTCCACCTCTTCCATCATTCCTCAATTGGTCAAGGACCCTAAATTTAAATTCATGTCTCTCAAATTCACTTATATGCCTAGCTAACGCATTTTCTAGTTTGTTTTTACTTATACAATATATATGTTCATATATTCTCTCACCCAGCTATATTGACCTTAAATTATTTATTAGAAAACTAAATTTAGTAGCTTTAATGGGTGAAGAAATGAACAACAAGTCTGATTATCATGTTTCGAGTGTATATAACCCTCCCTTACACCCATTATTAGCACTATTTGAGCAGGTTAGTGAGTTAAATATACGTAGTCTTAAGAACACAGGACCTTTACGTCTACTCTGGACGCTTCTTCAGACTTTAATAAAACACTTCATCACTTCTGTATTTAAACACTTATCAATTAAACAGTTAACCAATGAAAGCCTTTGTATGAATACATAACTATAAAAGTCAGAAACTTCTAAATAGATAAAAAGTCAGAAACTTATATTGTGAAAATTAAAAATTCAAAATTCAACATTGACACTAAAAAGGATGTAGTAATAGATTATTACTGTTATTAGCATTTCAGATGGCAAATAGCATATGAATATTTAAAAATACAAGAGCATATAAAAACAGCATGTAATAAAAACATTTCAAGTGTATGAAACTACTGAAAAACTTCTAAAAGTACGTATTCCTACTAACACCAAGAAACATGAAAAAGTCAAATGTATAGCAATAAATAACTGCTAATGCTTCAGATCTGAATTTTTAATTTTCACAATATACGTTTCTGACTTTTTATCTATTTAGAAGTTTCTGACTTTTTATAGTTATGTATTCATACAAAGGCTTTCATTGGTTAACAGTTTAATTGATAAGTGTTTAAATACAGAAGTGATGAAGTGTTTTATTAAAGTCTGAAGAAGCATCCAGAGTAGACGTGAAAGCGCTAACAACCCATGGAATAAAGTTTTTTTGCTGTTCAAGTATATAACATTTTTTATTGATTTTTGCTTTTTTGGCTGATGGTTGGCTTCGATAGTCCTGGAGTACCTGCACCTTGATATTGACATTTTTTTGTTTGGGGACATAGCAGGTACCTTACCCTGAGAGATCTCTGTTTATTTATCTTAAACCCGCATATGCCACTTTACCTCTATTTGCCTATACTCAACAAGGTCTTCCTAATCCCAAACTAAGCTCTAACCCCTGTTTCTAATCCTCTCTTCCTTCCATTAACCTTTCTAAGGGAGCACAGTTCCCCTATCTTTCTTTTCTGTTCTTTCTCTAACCCAACAATTCTCCTTAACATACTACCTTTTAGCCTACTTACCTTTACTGTGAACTGTTGTGGCTGATACTTTTTCAGCTGGCCTCTCTGCTCTGCTGCTCTACCCACTCCGTTCGCCCTGCGGGCTCACTCTGCTCCCCTACTTTGCCCCCAATTCTCACCCACCCCCACTACTCCTACATTTATTTCCTCTCCCATAACTCCTCCCTCCACACCAGCCTATCCTCTTCCACTAATTGCTCCACCCACCAACCACTCCTAACTCTCTGTATCACTTCCCCTCCAATCCTTTCTCATATTACCCTCACCTTATTCTTATCTACCAAACTCCTTCTATCATGCGCCTTCTCACTCCCCACATCCTCACCTCAAAATCTATGCTCATTCTTCTTCTACTCCCACTTTACCATGCCACCTCCTTCACCAACTGCCATCTACATCCACCATCTCTACCACCCCACCCCCCCTCTCTGCCCATTTTTACATCTCAGCCTCCTTAATTCCCTCCCACCCTATCCTTCTCTTAAAAGTACAATTTTTCTCTACCTCCACTAAATACTGCAAACCCATACCTACTCTCTACCAGCCACCTTTATCTAAACGTAAACCCTACAAACACATTCCCCATCTCATACTCCTTTGCATAGCCGGTGACATTCACCCCAATGCAGGACCAAACAACTCTCCTACAAACCTCCCTTACAGCCATAACAAATCCTCCAATAAATAACTTAAATTCCTCTCCATCAACACCCAAAGCATAACTAACAAATTAACCCACTTCCACGCCTGGCTCAATCACTATTCACCTGACATTGTAGCTATCTCCGAAACCTGGCTAGAACCTCACATAACCGACTCTGAATTCCTCCCCCCTGGATTTCTTGCTCTCCGTTCTGACCACCAAAATTGCAAAGGAGGTGGTGTAGCCCTAATCTCCTCCAAACACTTGTCCTTCTCTCCATATCCAAATCCCATTCCTTCATTCAATAACGCTGAACTTGTAATTGGACTACTAAAACTGAACAACCATGAGAGCATCTGTTTTTTTCCTGAAAAACCCAAAACCTACCCAAATTCTGCCAAAAATTGTATAGTATACATCCAACTTTAAAATATTTTAAAATTATTGGTTTTAAACCTTAAAGTAGTATATGTGCACACATTTGTCTTTTTTCTTAACACTGGTAAATAATTAGTGAATGATACGTATGTTAACACATGTAGTTGATTTCTACTACTTTTTAGGACCTATCTTCACAAAATTCCTAAGTATTGATAACTATATTTTAAAATATGTTTACACTCTAACATAATCCTTATAAGCGAATGACACATACTACTGAGGCTCAAGTAACACCTGCCAAACTTGAACATTCTATCTATGACAGTCCCAACGTACATATAATATGATATAAAATAAAATAAAGTACTATGAAATAAAATAAAATAAAATAAAATGAAATAAGTATAAATAAATTAAATTAAGTAACATAACAAAATAAGGAGCACTATAACACTATATAACTATATAAAGCCATCAATTACTAGATGTTATTGTTATTACTATGTGTTATTCAAACTCCACTAAGTTAGCCAACAAACTTTGTAAAATAACACCACTCTTCCAGAAGGTGGTGTAATACTACCCTGTTCTTTATCTGGCTAGATTTTTTAATCTTAAAATACACATTATAGAGCTCATTTCGTTTATACCTGAGTATTGACAGGTATTCACTCTAAGTTGCCAAAGAAGTTCATTTCTTTCCAGTTTTAATGACTCAGGTCCACCTCTTCCATCATTCCTCAATTGGTCAAGGACCCTAAATTTAAATTCATGTCTCTCAAATTCACTTATATGCCTAGCTAACGCATTTTCTAGTTTGTTTTTACTTATACAATATATATGTTCATATATTCTCTCACCCAGCTATATTGACCTTAAATTATTTATTAGAAAACTAAATTTAGTAGCTTTAATGGGTGAAGAAATGAACAACAAGTCTGATTATCATGTTTCGAGTGTATATAACCCTCCCTTACACCCATTATTAGCACTATTTGAGCAGGTTAGTGAGTTAAATATACGTAGTCTTAAGAACACAGGACCTTTACGCCTACTCTGGACGCTTCTTCAGACTTTAATAAAACACTTCATCACTTCTGTATTTAAACACTTATCAATTAAACAGTTAACCAATGAAAGCCTTTGTATGAATACATAACTATAAAAGTCAGAAACTTCTAAATAGATAAAAGTCAGAAACTTATATTGTGAAAATTAAAAATTCAAAATTCAACATTGACACTAAAAGGATGTAGTAATAGATTATTACTGTTATTAGCATTTCAGATGGCAAATAGCATATGAATATTTAAAAATACAAGAGCATATAAAAACAGCATGTAATAAAAACATTTCAAGTGTATGAAACTACTGAAAAACTTCTAAAAGTACGTATTCCTACTAACACCAAGAAACATGAAAAAGTCAAATGTATAGCAATAAATAACTGCTAATGCTTCAGATCTGAATTTTTAATTTTCACAATATACGTTTCTGACTTTTTATCTATTTAGAAGTTTCTGACTTTTTATAGTTATGTATTCATACAAAGGCTTTCATTGGTTAACAGTTTAATTGATAAGTGTTTAAATACAGAAGTGATGAAGTGTTTTATTAAAGTCTGAAGAAGCATCCAGAGTAGACGTGAAAGCGCTAACAACCCATGGAATAAAGTTTTTTTGCTGTTCAAGTATATAACATTTTTTATTGATTTTTGCTTTTTTGGCTGATGGTTGGCTTCGATAGTCCTGGAGTACCTGCACCTTGATATTGACATTTTTTTGTTTGGGGACATAGCAGGTACCTTACCCTGAGAGATCTCTGTTTATTTATCTTAAACCCGCATATGCCACTTTACCTCTATTTGCCTATACTCAACAAGGTCTTCCTAATCCCAAACTAAGCTCTAACCCCTGTTTCTAATCCTCTCTTCCTTCCATTAACCTTTCTAAGGGAGCACAGTTCCCCTATCTTTCTTTTCTGTTCTTTCTCTAACCCAACAATTCTCCTTAACATACTACCTTTTAGCCTACTTACCTTTACTGTGAACTGTTGTGGCTGATACTTTTTCAGGTGGCCTCTCTGCTCTGGTGCTCTACCACCTCCGTTAAGCCCTCTTGGCTCACTCTGCTCCCCTACTTTGCCCCCATTCTCACCCACCCCCACTACTCCTACATTTATTTCCTCTCCCATAACTCCTCCCTCCACACCAGCCTATCCTCTTCCACTAATTGCTCCACCCACCAACCACTCCTAACTCTCTGTATCACTTCCCCTCCAATCCTTTCTCATATTACCCTCACCTTATTCTTATCTACCAAACTCCTTCTATCATGCGCCTTCTCACTCCCCACATCCTCACCTCAAAATCTATGCTCATTCTTCTTCTACTCCCACTTTACCATGCCACCTCCTTCACCAACTGCCATCTACATCCACCATCTCTACCACCCCACCCCCCCTCTCTGCCCATTTTTACATCTCAGCCTCCTTAATTCCCTCCCACCCTATCCTTCTCTTAAAAGTACAATTTTTCTCTACCTCCACTAAATACTGCAAACCCATACCTACTCTCTACCAGCCACCTTTATCTAAACGTAAACCCTACAAACACATTCCCCATCTCATACTCCTTTGCATAGCCGGTGACATTCACCCCAATGCAGGACCAAACAACTCTCCTACAAACCTCCCTTACAGCCATAACAAATCCTCCAATAAATAACTTAAATTCCTCTCCATCAACACCCAAAGCATAACTAACAAATTAACCCACTTCCACGCCTGGCTCAATCACTATTCACCTGACATTGTAGCTATCTCCGAAACCTGGCTAGAACCTCACATAACCGACTCTGAATTCCTCCCCCCTGGATTTCTTGCTCTCCGTTCTGACCACCAAAATTGCAAAGGAGGTGGTGTAGCCCTAATCTCCTCCAAACACTTGTCCTTCTCTCCATATCCAAATCCCATTCCTTCATTCAATAACGCTGAACTTGTAATTGGACTACTAAAACTGAACAACCATGAGAGCATCTGTATCATATCTCTCTATATTCCTCCTGGTAATAACACTAATATCCTAGAAAATATCCTCTCCTGGACCTCCTCCAGTATTAAGCTAGAAACCTACATCATGGGAGACATAAATATAGACTGGAACAAAGTTATTCACCACAATCCCTCCATATCTATCAATCTCTTTAACTTTACTCAACTCACTAACTCTATTTCAAGACCAAACAAAAAAAACCCTGGCTCCATACTAGATTGGATGCTTGTATCCCATCCGCACAAAGTATTAGAATCTGGTGTCATTCCTGACCCATTAGGAGATCACCTCCCAACCTTCATCCATCGGGCTACTCCCATCTCCACACTCTCCCATAATTTTATTCAATCCCGTAACCTCTCTAACTTCAACCCTACTATTTTCTCTGACTGCCTTAAACTAAGTAACTGGAACCCCTTAAAAACTCTCCCTTTGGATGCTGCCATTGATTACTTCAATTCTACATTCCTAACTATCCTTAACTCCCTTGCACCAATAAGAACAAAAAGAGTTAAAACAAAAACCTCCCCATGGCTCACAAAGGACACCAGAAAAATTATGATACAAAGAGACAAAACCTGGAAAGCTTACCTCCATCTTAATCAACCAGAAATCTTACTTAAGTATAAACAACTGAGAAACCAAGCCAAAAAACTAGTAATTAAAGACAAAAAGTCCTACTACTTCTATCTACAAGCAAATCACACAAAAAACCCCAAACAGTTCTGGAACTCCATAAACTCCCTCCTAAAACCTGGTACCAAAAACAACCCTTGTCCTGACTCCAGTAAATCTGACCTTGAAATCGCATCTATGCTTAATACCTTCTTTACCTCATCTATTGCTGATC